>NC_142688.1:915000-1216666 GCF_056320005.1 Nelumbo lutea
AGATTCTAAAACAGACTCACAATGTTCTGAGCAAACAAAAAGGCTTGAATCCACTTAAGCTAATTGCCATGAATACAATTCCAAACTTCCAAATTAATAGAAGAGACCCCAGAAGTTATATCAGCTCTTGTTTTATCTAATTAAGACGTTGAAACAACCTACAACCTGGTATTCAACTTTAGAAAAAAAAGATCCACCATTTCAAACTCTAGAAACAGAGATATAATGAAAGCATAGACACGTACCAGAGAGCCATAGATGGAAAATCAATGAATAGATAACTGCATGGAATGCCTTTTAATTTCTTCAATTTAGATGCACCTTCAAGCTTTAAATTCAACATGTATCTCCAACTAAAGTAATGAAGAGAGAAATTTAAGTGACAATTAATGCTAAACATTAACATTATCATTAACGTAGGATGGTGATGTAACCGTTTTCGGCCACGTATCAATATTTTGTGGTGTAAAATTTTTTGGCTAAGTACCTCGTTATTTGACCCGGTGGTGGCGTGCCTTAGTGATGAGCTACTTGGTGGTGAACAGCCTACTGGCGCATTGCTCGGTGGAGAACTGCCTGGGGGCGAACTTCCCGGTGGCGAACTGTCTGGTGGCGAGCTCCCTGGTGGCGAACTGCTAGGTGGCAAACTGCTTGGTGGAGAACTGCCCGGTGGTGAGCTGCTCGGTGGCGAACTGCCTGGTGGTGAACTGCCTGGTGGCAAACAGCTTGGTGGCGAATTGCCTGGTGGCGAACTGCCTGGTAGCGAACTGCCTACTAGGCGGCCGGTGACTTAGAGGATGCTGGAGCTCCCTGGTGCGGCGCAATCCGACTGCCCTCAACATGAGGTGGTCTTCTTTCCTTTGTAGGCAGCGGGAGTTGAGGGACCTGCGAGAACTTCATCTTTTCCTCCTCTTTGTAGGTGGCGGAAGCTGAGAGACCTGCGAGAACTTCATCTTTTCCTCCTCTTTGTAGGTGGCGGAAGCTGAGGGACCTGCGAGAACTCCATCTTTTCCTCCTCTTTGTAGGTGGCGGGAGCTGAGGGACCTGCGAGAACTCCATCTTTTCCTCCTCTTCGTAGGCGGCGGGAGTTGAAGGACCTACGAGAACTGAATCAGAGGTCCCGGGGGCATTTTCCCGGTGGGGGCTCTCCGACGCTTAAGTTAACACTCTTATTGTAGAGAGCTTTGAAGATAATATGAGAGAGCTAGAAAGCAGGGTTACTTCCCTTTTTTCATCCCCCTCCCCTTTGGGGGGTGAGGTCTTTATATATCGGAGTCCTCACGGGTTAGGTGGGTGAAAAGCCTCCAAACGGTAAGACTCGTCGCATCCTGTTAGAACCGGGGTACGGTGGTGAACTCCTCGAGGTCGTCAGGCTGGCGCTTGTGTCAGGCGGCCAGGTCGGCGCCTGGGCCGGGTTGTCAAGGGGGCGCTTGCGTCAGTCGGCGGGTCAGTGTCTAGGCCAGGTCGTCAGGTCGGCGCCTGTGTCAGTCGGCGGGTGAGTGTCTAGACCAGGTCGTCAAGCTGGTGCCTGTGTCAGTCGGCGGGTCAGTGTCTAGACCAGGTCGTCAAGCTGGCGCCTGTGTCAGTCGGCGGGTCAATGTCTAGGCCAGGTTTGTCGGTGGGTGCCTTATGGGCGGCTTTGCCGGTTCATGCGCTAGGCTGGTCCATGTTGGCCAGGTCGCGCAGGCCGCACGCCGCACGCAGCTTGCGCAGGCCGTGCACAGTTCGCGCAGCCCGCACGCCAGGCCGGCCAGACTGGTGCCTGGGTGGGTCACCAACTTCGTAAGTTTGTTGGCTGGGTGTTTTCCTAGTTGTCACGAGGTGCCACGTGTCACAATTTCTCTGGAGGGCCAAATATGCCCTCATCAATAACCCCCCACTCTCGAGCTAATAGTAACTCAGCGAAGGGAGTAGATTTCTTTTGGCCCGTAAGTCGATGAGCTAGTAAGTGCTGATCCAATTACTAGTGTGGCCCGTAGGCTTTGGGAGCGACTCGTAGTCTACTCTTCTTTGACTTTTGCCCGTGCCGGAGAGGCGACTGGGTCTTTAGTAGTAATGTGGCCCGTAGGCTTTGGGAGTGACCAGTGGTCTACTCTTTTCTAACTTTGCCCGTGCCGGAGAGGCGACCGTGTCTTAAGTTGTAATGTGGCCCGTAGGCTTGGCTTGCATAAGCTTTGTAATGCCGGTCACCTACTCTTACAAGAAGCTATTAGGGGCTCGACCTTCGGGGGCAGCACTACTAACTTTAGGTTGCCAGCTCACACGGGAGCCTTGGAAGGCTCGACCAATAAGGGCGCCTATGTAGTCAGTTGGCCGCCAACTCCCGCGGAAGCCACGAGAAGCTCATCTTTGTAGGGGGGACCTTGCGGAGAGGACTGATGTGGCATTATCTGAATTGAAAGTAAGGTTGGTAGAGCTACTTAGTCTGGTAGCTCCCTACATAGTCTCTGAATTCATAAAAAATGTAAACTATAAAGCGATAACTTCAATTTCTAAAAAGTGAGGACTTAGTTTTGGCAAGATGAGAACTTAGCTTTTGAAGGTTGAGAACTTAGCTTTTGAAGGTGGCGAACTGCCTGGTGGCGAATTGCCTAGTGGCAAACTGCCTGGTGGCGAACTGCTTGGTGGCGAACTGCCCGGTGGCGAGTTGTTTGGTGGCGAACTGCCTGGTGGTGAATTGCCTGGTGGCGAATTGCCTGGTGGCGAATTGCCTGGTGGTGAACTGCTTGGTGGTGAACTGCTTGGTGGCGAATTGCCTGGTGGCGAACTGCCTGGTAGCGAACTGCCTACTAGTCGGCCTGTGACTTAGAGAATGTTGGAGCTCCCTGGTGCGGCGCAATCCGACTGCCCTCAGCATGAGGTGGTCTTCTTTCCTTTGTAGGCAGCGAGAGCTAAGGGACCAGTGAGAACTTCATCTTTTCCTCCTCTTTGTAGGGGGCGGGAGTTGAGGGACCTGCGAGAACTCCATCTTTTCCTCCTCTTTGTAGGTGGCGGGAGATGAGGGACCTCCGAGAACTCCATCTTTTCCTCCTCTTCGTAGGCGGCGGGAGCTGAAGGACCTGCGAGAACTGAATCAGAGGTCTCGGGGATATTTTCCTAGTGGGGGCTCTCCGACGCTTAAGTTAGCACTCTTATTGTAGAGAGCTTTGAAGATAATATGAGAGAGCTAGAGAGTAGGGTTGCTTCCCTTTTTTCATCCCCCTCCCCTTTGGGGGGTGAGGTCTTTATATACCGGAGTCCTTGCGGGTTAGGTGGGTGAAAAGCCTCCAAACGGTAAGACTCGTCGCATCCTGTCAGAACCGGGGTACGGTGGTGAACTCCTCGAGGTCGTCAGGCTGGCGCTTGTGTAAGGCGTCAGGTCGGTGCCTAGGCCGGGTTGTCAGGGGGGCGCTTGCGTCAGTCGTCGGGTCAGTGTCTAGGCCAGGTCGTCAGGTCGGCACCTGTGTCAGTCGGCCGGTCAGTGTCCAGACCAGGTCATCAAGCTGGCGCCTGTGTCAGTCGACAGGTCAGTGTCTAGGCTAGGTTTGCTGGTGGGCGCCTTATGGGCGGCTTGGCCGGATCATATGCTACGCTGGTCCAGGTCGGCCAGGTAGCGCAGGCCGCACGCCGCACGCAACTCGCGCAGGCCGTGCACAGTTTGTGTAGGCCCCGCGCGGGCGCCGCGCAAGTCGCGTGTTCTGTGCACAGGTCGCGCCAGGCCGGCCAAACTGGTGCTCGGGTGGGTCACCAACTTCGTAAGTTTGTTGGTTGGGTGTTTTCCTAGTTTTCACGAGGTGCCACGTGTCACAATTTCACTAGAGGGCCAAATCTGCCCTCATTAGATGGGACTAAAGGAAACCGGATTCATAATGAAGGATTATTTAGAAATGCAATGCCTATAATTAGGGGTGGATTCGAGTCGAGCCGAGCTGAATAGTATTAGGCTTGAGCTCGGCTCGAGTAAAAAAATTCATAAACTCGAGCTCGAATTTGAGAAAAAGTATTTTATAAAATTAAAAATAATTTATATATAAATATTTTTATTTGATATTTAAAAGATTAAGAATTATAATAATTAATAATTATAATATTTTTATTATATATATTATTTTCTATAATATTATTATATATATTAAATGACTCGCAAGTCTCAAGAGCCGAGATTAGCTCGTTTGATAATCGAAACCGAGCCAAACCAAGTTTGAACCGCTCGTGAAAAGCTCACCTAGTTGTCATCCCTACCTATGCTCGAGCAAACTGCATGACCAGGATTAAATTGAAACTAGTATAGGGAATTCACACAAAAGTTTATTTCTTAAATTACCCCTATCAGACTAATTATATTTTATTGTTTGAAAATTGACTGACGCTACTTCTACCATTTTCAACAATTGTATGGTTTAACTTCCATCAAAATTCGTGCGAAATGCCTAAATTACCCTTTATAATCCAAAATATTCGGTTTTGCAATGGCGTCCAGAGCCTTGCGGCTTAAAAAATGCAGAGCTCAAAGACAGTCTTCAATCTTGCGGAATCTGTCAAGTCATTTTCCGATCTCGGGCCCCTAACAATCGAACATAGGTGGCCTCCTCCGTTGACTGGTCAACGACAAAATCTAGAGCTGCCGCTGCAACTTGGATGGTCGGTTTCAATTGGAAAGGGGAGACGAAACATAGGAGTCGGGTCATCCCGCCGCTGGGTGGAGTTAGAAAGCGGTGCCGTCACCAAGAGGAAAAAGAGAGAGAAAAATCAACCACCGTATCCACTGTTAAAAGATCTAACCTTCTCTGCCGCAGTGGTCATTTGCGAGGAAGGAAATCAGCCACTGTATCCACTGCTAATATTTCAGCAATATATCCCCTGTTGAAGCTGAATTTCCCTTCAAACTCTCCTATTTTGGATTATTCACTTCCCAAGGCAAAGCTGTCATCAACTGAGCCACCAACAACAGCAACTAGACACGATCTCCTACAACCATTGGGAATAGAGAACCCAGATAGCTTTGCCGCCAGCCTGTCAACCCTCAGTACCAAATCCAATGGAAAAGAGTAGTTGGGGAAGAAGGAACTACAATGCGTCTCAGCTACTTCCCAACAATCCTCCAACCGCACCTCCCGAACAACAATCTCAGGACTGGCTCTGCAACTTCCTACACACCAAAACTTTGGTAAATTCACCAGAGAACCCGAGTGAATGCCAGGCAGACCGACCAAAAGTTTGTTTTCCCCCCTCAACTCTAACCATAAAATACACGGACCCAACTAGTAAAGAACCAGGATTTGGATGCCAGTCTGAATTTGTCCCAAGCAAACGAACCCATGATAGTTTTCAGAATTGTTCGATGCCACAGTTTAACAGAGAACTGCGCTGCAACTTCTAGCAGCGGCAACTTAGACATTTTCCATGTCCTCCGATCGCTTCAAGCACGATGTCGCTCAGAGTCAGGGAAACAAGCTTAAGCCTTGAAAGGTTGGGCAAGCTTGAAATGATCAAAATAACCCTAGTAGCGTTGATTAGGGGACACTAGGACACAGAGAGACACGCAATCTTGGAAGAATATCTTGCAAAAGCTTCAAGGGACGTGTCTCCGACAAGTGGGCATGAGTCTATAGCCAAACAAGATATACT
Source organism: Nelumbo lutea (assembly GCF_056320005.1). Taxonomy (NCBI): domain Eukaryota; kingdom Viridiplantae; phylum Streptophyta; class Magnoliopsida; order Proteales; family Nelumbonaceae; genus Nelumbo; species Nelumbo lutea. The sequence continues at coordinate 920,608 of NC_142688.1, forward strand.
GGGGCAGTTATTTGCAATGGCGAGGAGACATCCATCATCGACAATTCCCTTGTTTCCAACCTTGGTGCAGTTCCAGAGTGACAGTGTTTTCAGGCCTGGGCACGCCTGAGCGATGATTCCGATGCTGATATCAGTGATCCCTTGAGTACTAGGAGAGCTTCCATCGACGCAAAGCTCACGGGGCGCTGAGAGAACTCGGTAAGATCAAAGGCGAAGGTTTAAGGTTTTCGGATTCTAAGGTTTCGAAACTTTGGTTATAGCGGAATTACAGAAAGAAGGAGAGGGAAGGAGAGAGACCAGAGGCGGAGGGGGAGGTCTGAGAATGGAGAGAGAGAAAGTGGGTTCAGAGGATGAGGATAATATTGGGTTTTGAAAAAAATTTATAAGTGACGTGGGGTCACATGTGCATAGATGAATGGTGCTCTAACGGAATTAGTCAATTGTCACAATAGGAATAGCATTAGATAATAGTCAAATAAGGGTATATTATGCCAATTTCACAAATTGTAAGAATAGTTTAAGAAACTTACCCAATTAAAAACTATGGAATCCTTGCCTTTTCCAGAAACATGAAGTAATCTCATGGTTAAGATAAGTTTCATCGGTGAAGTTTCAACCTGACCTAAACAAGCCCCAAAGACAGCTTTCTCTGTAAAACAACGAATAAAGGCCTGAACTAGATAAGTAAACAGGTTGATCGTTCTTCATGTATGGTTCTAATACGATACACCGTAGGACTGTTAATGGACCGGATATTGATTCAATCCAACTATATCCAATATGAGTCCATTATAGATGGATCAGGTCCAATCCAATGCATTGAATATTTTGGATCATTTTACACTGTTCCAATTATGTTTAATGTCTGGACTGGACTGTCCAGTCTGTTCAAATTAGTTTTAATTTAGAACGGATCCAGTCCAAACCTGATCCATTGACACCCATACTCTTATCTTTGAACAGATATTGGTTCAATCCAATCCAATCCAATATAAATCTATAATAGTTCTAATCCAATCTCATGAATACTTTAGACCATTAAGTTTGGATTAGTCCAATTCAATATGTCTTATCTGTCTGTATAACCCATTCAAATTGATTTTGATTCAGATGGACCCAACCCAAACCAGGCTGGTCCATAGACACCCCTATCCGTCCAAAAGTAAAGTAGAGAAGAATGCATTAGAGAACCATGGGCGAAGGAGATGGAGATTCCAAAGAACTTTGATTTAAGCCATCCAGATGCAGAGCTTAATAATCATCACCGTAGTAAATAGCAGCAACAGCAACACGAACGGATCCTGGAAAGAGGACTCGGGAGTACCAGGTAGATGAAGAACGAATCCATCCTTTTGCAGCACTAACAAACCCATCACTTGTCCCTCTCTCTTTCTTTCCGTGTCGGAATAAGTTGCCGGTGAAGTTGGAAGCCGAGTACCCGTTTGAATGAAGAACATGGCTCTGTCGAGAAGAAGCGTAAGATTTCCTCTCCCGTCATGTGGTTTGATTGTCTCGGCATTTTCTTTGCTTCTTTTTCTATTTGAAATTGTCCTTGAGGTTTTATGGCTTTCGTGGCTGCATAGCTTTTTTTTTTTTTTTTAAGCCATCCTGGTTTTTTGGTGGACAAGAAATTCCATTAAACAAGAGAAACCAAGCAGGAACCACAGAATGATCAACGGATTAAACTAACTTAACTAAAAATACCAAAACTTCAACACTCAACAGAAAAAACGGACTTAACATAGCGAAATTAAAACAAATTAAACAAGGAAATCACCAACTTGGGTAAGTAAGTCTAAAACACCCATATAGGGATAAAGGAAGCAATGGTTCTTAAAGATGGTCGCCCTCTTTCGGACACCATGGGTAGCTTTGTTTTGCTCCCTAGACTGACTAGAGATGAGGGAAGTTGATGTTGCCATCTTGGAGTCACGCGATCAACTTCTTTAACTTTTGGGGAACAAAAAAATCTAGGTAGGGAAGGGAAGGCACCTTCTTTCCTAGCTTGGTTAATATGAAAAAAAATTCCGTTAAGGATAAGAGGGTTTGTCTCTAATTTTTGCTCAAGCCCAGGCCTGCACCAGGCCCAAAATTTTGTGGGCTACGATCAGGCCCAATACTTATAGGATTAGGCATGTGTATATCTCTCTCTCACTACCAATAATAATATAATAATACCATATGCAATGCATGCGTCATTACTATGCAAAGTGTTTATTTCTCTGTTCTTTTTTTTTTGGGTAAAAGAGCCAGAGGGTGCCTTCAGTGAGAAAAAAAAATGGCTCATGCCTAATATAAATCAAATAACAGCTCAACATGAAGCCAAAGGAGGCAAAGGGGAAATGTAAAGAGCCAAAAACTGAAATGCAAGGTACAAAATGAAAAAAAAAACACTTTGTTTTACACATCGATCTACTGCACCAATGTTGTAAGGCTTGACTAGTTTATCTTCTTTACAGAATCTCTTTGGTGTTGATCATCTTTAAAGTTGCTTTCATAACAAAAAGCTTTGATCTCGGAGAGAATGGACTAGAAATATGCCGATATCCCAATCCATGTCCCCAACCGAGAAGGTATGTGGGTCTAAAATGAACTTGTGCTTACGTCTCCAAATCAAATAAAGCTTAGGGAACGAAGGTCTATTCAATAAGGGTTTCGAATCGGAATGGGAATGGGATATTCCAGTTTTGACTGTCTAGTTGGGCGGAATCTGAATCTCATTCCTATTTCTGTTGGAAGGCATTCCCCCATTTGAGGAAATGGCTATTTTTTGACCTTTTCTTGGGAATTGATGAAGAGTAATTTGGCACAACCTGGTAAATAAAATTCACGTGGACGCAATTTGCACATAGGATGACAACTCAGCAAGGGGAGCCTAGTCAGTGCTATGCGGAGCTTGGCATTTCGGCAACAACTCACCTCGGCGTAATGCCACCTCGGCTGTTAATCGAGTTCGGGGCCCAGAAACTGAAGTGACACGTAATAAATCCCAGTAGCTTCCCAGTAGACTCCGGATATCGCGGGATCATACTGCATAATGGCAAGCTTTATCTTCTCTCTGTCCGAATCAGGCGGCGATAATGAAGTTCATTGACTGATACGTTACTCCCTGATTAAAGCGGGAATGGATCTCGCCCATTCAGGTCGTAGATCTCGGAACTATTCCGAGAAATCCGCAAAAACTCAGCTATATAAAGGTATCAACCCCTCCATGGTCCTGGTACGCGCGATTACTTGCATCCAAGCTCTCTACCACTCAGATTCTAGCTCACAATCACAACATAGTACTGACTTAAGCATTAGAGCAACCTCGTTGGGTTAACCGCCATGGGTGCTATAATCCTCTGTCTTGTAGCTTGGTCCAGCTCGCTACACGACTAAGGTTTAGATCATCCTCCAGTTAGGAGCTTCCAAATCGCGCACCATCAGGAATGAAATTTCATACTTGCTGATTCTAATTCTCATTCCCATTCCTGTCTGAATCAGATTGACTTTGGGAATAAACCATTCTGATGCCAAATTTGAAGGATTTTGATTCAGATTTTCATTGCAAATCAAACAGACCCTTAAATTTTGATAAAATTTTTAATTTAAAGAATATTCATTAGTTGAGTCTAAAATGAAACTATTTGGGCAACTACCATATATAAGTATAACCTTATATATGTGTAGGTGTAAGACGGTTGGGCCAGCCCAGCCCAGCCCAGCCCGTGCTATAGTGTCTGTCATGCCAAGCCCCGCTGCTCTCTCTGTCATGCCGTGCTAACACAGCCCGCTACAGTGCGAACAGCATAACAAAATCGTTCTTTGTTAGTCCGATGCAGCCCACATTATATCTATATAAGTATATGATACTTTAATTAAATTTTTATGACTTACATACATAAATAGTTAAATACCAAAGCAAGTAGGACTCGGATTTCAACGTGCTCCCAATAAGTCCACAACATGATGAAAAACACCTCTTCCTCTTAGATCCCATTTTCCATTGTTCTCCGATTGTTTCACTGGTGTTTTGTCACTGTTCTCACCAGTGCCAGTGGTATATAGCGTATGAACTCACCAGCGTTTTTCCATTGTTTCATCACCAGCAAAATTCCAACTGGCCTTTCACACGGTGGTGAATTATGCATCAGGCCAACAGGCTACATATGTGGCTCTTGGTTGGTAAATGCTAAATGGTAATAGATTGAACAAAGTGCAGTGGGTGACTACTTCATCTATGTATGTATTGGCTTCAGGTAGGCCGGATTGAATCGGTTGGATAATAAGTATTTATTGGATTGGATCGGATCGGATCTAATCCATCCGTAATAAATTTATATTAAATTGGGCCAATATCTGCTCCATTGATATAGTATCAAAGATAAGAATAGAGATCATATCAATGGATTCGGGTTTGGGTTAGAATATAATTAATCTAAATTAAAACAAATTAGATAGGCCAGTCAGTCCAAAATATTCATTGGATTGGACCATTTGTAATGGTCTTACATTGGACCGGATCGAATCCACCTGGCACCCCTAACGACAAGTGCAGGGTCAGATGGAAATCATGGACAGGGAATGTTTGAATTGTATTGTTGGGCTCCTAATGGGAGCACAATCTTCCCTGTGCATTGTGATTTGTGAGCGTGGACGTGGATATTGGGAGCTGATACATGGGATTCTGCGGGAGTTCTGGTGGGAAAATGTTATCCCAGCCAGAGAAGCTTTTATTGCTTGGGAGGGAGGAGGATGCAGTGGCTACAAGCCGGCATCTACACAGTCAGATAGGATTAGTTATAGTCAAGACTCAAGAGCATGAAATTAGCTGCTGAGGCAAAGTTTGTGTGTAGGGAGACTGCAGGTCACGTAGAGTTCTTACAGATGCTGGGTGTTCAGTGGAATTGTGACCAACATTTTCATCATTTTGGTATTCTAATTCAGGGTTCGATAAGCTCTGCCTTTACAACAGCATGTATTATTTGTCCTCATTGTACATTGATGATTTAATTCGGACTGGTTTCAAGTGAAAAGAGAATTCATCTTTTTCATAATTCATCATCTCTGAATTCTAATTCAATTTGTGTGTTCCGGTTCTTAAAAGTTCAAACTCCATGGATTATGCATCTATAGTTGTGATGGAGCGCAATCCAGCCGGTCTTAGCTGTCAACGACTTCGCCTCTGATTGGAGCGATGGGGAGCCTGAAACGGGAAAGATGAGGGAACTTCGGGGGGAACACGACGAGATAACTCTGAAGCTCAAGTTAGTATTCTCTCAAAGGCAAAGTATAAACCAGATGGTGCAAAGTTCACATACCTCGTTGTTTGGGGGTAGGGGGCCTTTTATAACCACTTCGTGCACTCGCTTCGAAGCCCTTGTCAGGTCGGGTATGATTACCTTTGCATCTGTCAGTTCGGGTGTCGTCATTTCTACTGGGACAAAACCATCACTGCTTTTTGTCGGAACCGTCTCTGTAACTGGAGATGGCGGTGTCAGGAGGCGGTGGCAGGTGGCCGTTTGGAGTACGACCGTCAAGCATCAGATCCCAAGTCAGTCAGGTGCGTCGCCCTTGGGTACAGACTTCCTCGGAGTCAGGCATGATACGGTTTTTTTTTTTTTTTTTTTTTTTGTTTTGGTGTCTTGAGGGCGATGGGGTGGAGTGGTGAACGAGGCGAAGTCTTGAGTTCGGAGGTATGTCCTATATTGCTATAGGGCAGGCCAGTTTGGCGAGGTGTGTCCCAAATTGCTATAAGGCAGGCCAGTTCGACGAGGTATGTCCCGAACTGTTATAAGACAGGCCAGTTTAGCGAGGTATGTCCCGAACTATTACATGCAGGCCAGTTCGGATTATTGTCTTGTTTGGAGCCGCAGGGTGAGTTCGGGCTCCTAGTAGGGAGTTCGGACCGCTAGTAGGGGAGTTCGGTTAGCCGGTTTCTCCCCTTGGTGCTCGTGCCTTAGCATGCTTTCGTGCCGAGCTGTTGCCTTTGCCACGTGTTGCATAATTGTGAGATCGGGCCAAATCTTCCTTCATCAAGTTGCTCCCCCATTAAAGCTTCTCCCACAAACTGGACACAGGTGCTACCCACTGATTTATTGCAACGACAATAGTTTCAGTAATCTAATTAAACCAACATCTCCCGACGGTGTGACCTCTGGTGATTATCATCGACACCGGAGAAGGAAGTGGATTCTGAAGTCGAAAGGAGAGTGTACAAGGGTACTCCGAACTCCGAAGTAGAGTCGAGAGAGGATCGAGCGGGAATGGGGGGATTTTGGCCTTTTGGGTTTTTTTTTGGGGGCTAATGGAATGGACAAGTTAGCGTAGTCTGTCCCGTTAGCTCCGCACGCTTTAAGGATGAAACTCATGCGTGAGGACACTTGTCGATATTTGGTTGTGGGGGCGCCTGTGGGCCACTGATGCGAACTCTGTCTCGTGTAGCGGGAACGTATGATTCCCAAACGTTTTCTTGAAGTGTGTTGAGAGTAGATTCGAACTCTTGTCTCTAGTTTATGAATGTACGTGTATTGGTCTTCCGATGATAGTATGAAATTGATGATGTCATCATGGGGAGATGTTCTCAATACACGGCGGAGAGATGTATTGTGGGACTTTATGGGGTGGAGACGTGAACTTCATAATATTACACATTTTTTGGACAGTTGTTCATGGGGATATCTTCCCAATTCACGACTGTAACATCTTGTGAGATTGGTGTAAATAATACTCTGTGAGGAGAGATGTATTGTGGGACTTTATGGGGTGGAGACGTGAACTTCATGATATTACACATTTTTTGGACAGTTATTCATGGGGATATCTTCCCAATTCACGACTGTAACATCTTGTGAGATTGGTGTAAATAATACTCTGTGAGGTCTCCAACCCCACAGCCCCCACCTTACTGACAGTCAAATTTGATCCTAAGTCTATGTTACAATCAATTAGAAACCCTTAGTAAGTGGAATTGGGATTTATTCCTCATAACGTGCACCTCACATTGACCTCACAGGCATATCTTATGTGAGGAGCAGATATGGACTCTATAGGAAGTGGGCCTATTAGTTCCATCAACCACTCTATATAATCTCAGATCACAATCTGTTATCATTTTCAAAACGGTTCATCCAGCTGTTTGAGTGGTTTTGTTTTTAGGACTGAGTTTGTTTTTGGTGTAAATGTGAATCGATGTAAAGTTCTACCATTGGTTCACATTTACCTGTATTTGTTTTTAGTATAAATAGAGATTGGTGTAAAACTCCACCCCCCGGTCTGTATTTTTATGAGTTTGTTTTCAGTGTAAGATTTGTAATGAAAACCTCCCCATCGGCTGAGTTTTGTATTGATAATTGATGTAAATAATACAACGATTTTATGGATGTACTTTTATATTGATTTATAATGTTTAAAAATGTTTCAACGGTTCATAAAAATTTAAATCCATTGGCATTGAACTCCATCGATTGAGTTTACGGCGAAAACAGACATAGCCTAAGTCCCTTTTTATTGATTTCATGGGAGGTTTGGGCATGAAATATCGTAATACTTGTTGGGTTTTACCATTCCCATGAAACAGACACATGAGTAATTTTTCCTTTTTTTCATAACACGATTTTCCATGAAACCACCACTTCATAACATTGGAAAAGATATATAGACACACAGATGAAAACCAACTAACTCTCTCTGTCTCTCCTCCAAGATGCTTTCATGTTACATGTTTGATGAACTCTGCAAGTGGGACACCATATTTGTTTCTTCTTCGCTCCCACCATGTATAAAACCTCACAGGGTGTCGTTATCGTCCATCGTTGTTAATTACCAACCTGCCAAGGATTTCCACCACTAAAATGAATAAAAAATAGCAACACACAGAGTTACCTAAATATTGGCCAGGGTTGAGGTGGATCAAGCGAATAATGAGTGAGTTTAACCAATATACAGACAAGACATATATACATGGCTAGTAACTCGTGGTGAGATATAGTTTGAAACAAGACATTATTAATTCTACAGGCATACATGGAAATTAAATCCAACTTGATAATGATATATGTAAACTCCGACAAATCCAACTTGAATACGTCCTCCACGGCTCCAAGTAGAACTGAATTATTGAATCAAGTGTTGTGATGCAGGGGTGCATTGAAAGGAACTTGTCGTTTATGATGTGCATGGGGCATGGACCATGTGTGCATGTTGTCATGTGGGTTGCAATCTTGCAACAAAAAAGGACCCATTAATTCTTGAATGAATGATGAATGAATGGACTTTTCTTCTCTCTCTCTTGGTGTTTTTAGCAAGGAAGAAAGCAATGTCCACTGCATTCCATCACAATAGCTGCCTACTTAGGTATAAGGAAAGAATTTGACTCTTGTTTCCTAGATGTGCAATCATCTTTAAATTAAACTAAATTAAATTAAATTATATTAAATCTTTTAGTTGATCTGATCTGGGTCCCCCTTAGAAAATAAAAACACTGTAGACTAAAAGTGAGGAAAAAGAAAAACACTGTAGTCAATTGTCTAGTCTAGTGTATTGGGGTTTATCAATCAACAACATGTTGGCTAGGAATCTCATATATTATAAAGTTATTTTGGATTTGAAAGGGGACCAGAACTCTGAAAATGCAATATATATATATATATATATATATATATAAAAGCAAAAGCCAGAAAGGCGGGTCTCTTATTTCGACAAACCATTAATTAAGGATATATTCTAGATAGGGTCGTAAGCTCAGATAAAAGACCTGCCTTTAATTGGCAATCTGCAAGCAAATGGGTTCTAGGCTTCTAGAATCTAGAGTTCTAGGTTCTAGCAGCTAGCTATCCTTTATTGTAACAAGGAATTTGAATGCTTAATAAAGGATATGAAAATGTATAACAGGAGATCTACCTAATAATTGCTAAGACCCCATTAATTATTCCTAAATCCCATTGGCAGAAATGTTAGGGAGTTGTTTCTTTGCTTTTGTGTTTTCATGAAAAAACTGCAACGATTTCTACCCCTTTCGTTGTAAGTAGGTCTAGTCTAACACACTAGAAAGTAGAAACTACTGTTGCATTAATTAATTAATTAGCTGGGGAAAATTAAAAAAGATTAATTTGAATTAACGTGATGGGTTCAGGCTATATGTAGTGTTGCACAACTACGTATAACAGTCACATACATCTCGCAATTAATTAGTTATATATTGTTTTCACTTCACGTTTTAAGTACTCCCTTTCTGGGTTACCTTGATGATCCTTAGTCTTATCTCTAAGGAAGGATAGCTAGGCTAATTAATCTCTCACGGATTATCTCTGGAAGTAGTTGTTGAAGGTGAGGGGATGGATCTCTGTGAAACCGACTTGAGTTTGGTCAGCAAACTATTGTCTCCATACAAGTGTCCTACATCTCCAATAGCTTCATCAAACATTTGCCAAATGTAAATTCATCCCCACCTGCTTCAATGTGAATTAATTAATGAACAAACGGGAGTCACATTGATGATTTGATCCGGTCCATGTGATGTGATCCAACCCGGTTGGTCCCAACGCGCATGGGGAAGGAAAAAAAACAAAGTAGAATCTAGAATGAATGCGATCATTTCAGTTATTTATCTCTTCTATTTTTTATCTGGGTTATCTCAATTAACAAATCTGTCAAGAAAAAAAAAAATAAGAGAAAAGAATGAGATGGATAGACAATGTGTTTATTTGTTGGCATTCAAGGTGCCAATTTGGACAAAGAAATAGGACACGTGGCTATTTAAAAGGTAAAAAAAATGGAGAATCAAGATGCAATGATATTGAATTTTAGGTGTAGTTTGGGTAAATGGTAAATCAGTCTAATAAGTTCTAATAAGGGAAATTGTCAAAAACTCACCATGAGTTTTCAGCATTTTTTAAACTCATCACAACTTTTCAAGATGTCTAAAAATTACCATGTCACTAACTTGACGTGAAAGAGACTAACGGCTGTTAATATATTACCATTTAATCTTCATAGATAAATATAAAATATATACATATATTTAATATTTAGATATGAAAAAAAGCAAAAAATTCAAAAAATATTTTCAAATATAAAATACATAAAAACCCAGAAATCGCAAAAAATATAAAAAATTATAGAAATTGCACACAAAATATAAAAAATCATAGAAACTGCACACAAAATAAACATTATTTTCAAATTATAGAAACTATAGAAATTGAAAAACAAAATCAGAAAATAAAAATTATAGAAAAACACAGAAATTGCAAATAAATAAAAAAATATAGAAAATTTTATAGATTGTAGAAAATAGAAAAATGTAAAAAAAAATTATAAAAACATTAGAAATTATAACAAAACACTAAAATATAAAAAAATAAAAAAGAAAATTGAAAAATAAAAAAGACCCTTTTCCTCTAACTCGCCATTCAAGGTGATTTAATAGTAAAAATTGTTATTTTTACTGATATGGACACATTTATTAAAAAACATTAAGGATGTACTAACAAAAGATGAGTTTTAAAAAATAAAAACTTATTTCACCTGTTTTAAAAAGTTGTGATAAGTTAAGAAATGATGAAAACTCATGTTGAGTTTTAAACAATTTTCCTTGCAATAAATTGCATGAGGCAGGGGCACAATCGGAATGCGGAAGGAGGGAAGCAGTTGGTTAGTGTAAGTGGAAATTGGCAATGCCAGCTGGATGCGGCTGGCCGACAGTGGGATGGTTCACCTGGATGTGTCACGTGTCATATAATGAACACGTGGGACTGCTTTTAGCAATCAGGCTTTATCACTTTCCGGTTTCCACTTGTTTTTGTTCCAAAATTGAAGAGAGAGGGAAATTGATGCGGATGGAATGGATAATTCATATTATTCATAGATGGAAGGCCTACGCGTGGACCTACTTAACAGGTAAGAGGTAACACCAACCCTACGGTTAAACCGCAACGGAACAGACATACACACAAATTACAATTAATCAATTATCAAATCATGACAGGTTGGCAATAAGGTATTCTTGGCTTGGGCCTTGGGCCGTGGGTGGGGGTGGGGCAAATGGGCAATGAGCCAATGAACCAGTTATTTGCTGCGACAACTTTGCTTTTTCATGTGTGATGTCTGAATTCTGATGCGTCTTTATATATACAAAAGGTAGTTTAATTACTAAAACACCCACATACTTCACATGGACGGATGGACCACCCACACAGCGATTTATATATTGTATATATTAATGAATTAACGAGGGGGGATTTCTGATTAAACCAGACCTACAAAAGCAGGGTAGTTCTGGGAAACGGGATTCATCATCTCATCTCTTTGACAGAGAAAGAGAAAGCCAAAAATGAAGGTTCCATGTTGTTGTTTTTGTCCAAAACCAGTTCCAGTTGGGTCTTAACCGTTCTCACGGTTTTCCTTCCTATGCTATTTTTGATAAAAAATAGAAAATCTGAAACCGGCTAACAAAACTTCCTGTTCCTGGGGATTGAAATAGCTGTATTTTTATTTTATTTTATTTTATTTGTTTAATTTTGAAAAGGAGAGATGTAAAAGCACACTGGACTGGAAGTTTGGAACTGGATATATATAATATAACTAGTGTGGATTTGCAGTAGAGAGTAGTAGAGAGGAAGACAGAGACTTGGTTTCCAGCTGCGGTTTACACTTTTACCTGGCTGTATGTATACCTGTGCACTGCACATACGATAAAAAAAATACATTTGAGTGAGTTTTTTCTTTTTTTGTTATGGTTTGTTTAAAGTCTACTAGAAATTTTGGAGGATAGAGGAACCCAAAGCCAAAGCCAAAGGGGCACAATTTTCATATTAGTTAGGTAATTTCTTCAAACAAAACTAGCTTCTTTCCTTCTTGTTCTTTATAGTTGGTAATCCGTTTACAGTGTGGGTGTTTTACTTAAAGCAGTTTCTAGGAACTCAGTGGGAAGAGTTTCGATTGATTGGCTCTCTTTTGTACGTAATTTCTCCGTTTTTGATCTGGGGTTTTGTTCTTCAGCTCATAAATGCTGGATTTCGTTTCCCTATATATTTGAACCAAATTTCAAAGGAAACGTTGGATATCAGTGAACAACGTTGAATTTGTTTTATACGAATTCCTGTTTTCCGTTTGGAAGGTTCATCGGATTTCCTTAGTTTTCCTCCTCTTAGTTATTGTAGTTTAACAACATGGGCTCTACTCCGCAATCTGTGGATGAAGTTGTTGAAGAGATCATGAGAATTCACAGATCTCTGCCTATTAGACCTGGTATAGATGAGGTTGAAGCTGCCAAGGATTTGATTCGCAATGTCGACAAGGAAGAACAGGCAAGGTTCGACGTTATTTCAAAGCAGAGAAAGAGTCTAGAAGTCCCTGAAGAGTTATTCTTTGTATTGCAAGAGATGCAGAAGAATATGGTTTACTTTCAGAGCAAAGAGCAGAAAAGAGAAGCTATGAAATTGCTCCATCTCGAAAACGTCCATATTCTGTTTGATGAATTGGTCCAAAGAGCGTCAAAATGCCTTCCTTCTACTACCAATTCTAATCAAGCTGACTACTCTAATGGCTCTATTTCTACAGTTTCAAGCATTTTCTCCACAACTACAGCTTCTGCCTCAGTAACTGCTTTGGATTTTTCGGCGTCCTCATCTGTGGCTTCATCGGATTTCTTCTCTGAGAAAGAATCTGTAAGAAGTTCCGAGCTGTTTACAAGGGATGACAGTTATGTCAAAAAAGCAAAGCCCAACTTTTTTGTTGATGGGATTGGAGTTGGACAAGCTGTTTTATCTCGACCTAAAATCGTTGATTCCTCACTCAAACCTGTAAGCAATTCGGGTGAGTGTGAATTTTTGGTTAGCTTGTTCGGTTATTATGTTCTTTTATTATTTCTTTCAAGTTATTTTTACTTGGAAAACCCGTATTCTGAAAAAACAAAAAGAAAAGAAAACCTGTATGCTCTGACCTTTTTCTCCCACGAATTGTTTTGAAATGGATATCTAGAGTATTGACGTTTCAGATATTACGTCCATTTCTTTCAACTGTATAAACATTTCATATATTTTACAAATTTTGGTCCTTCAATGGTTTTCAAATAATTATTATTGTAAGCTTATTGCTTTTTAACCATGAGTTGTGTAGGTCAAGAACACGAGAAGTTGAGTCTGATAAAACTGGCCAGTTTGATCGAGGTCTCTTCAAAGAAAGGAACACGGGATCTCAACCTCCAGAACAAGTTGATAGATGAAATCGAGTGGTTACCTGACTCGATAGGGAAGTTATCAGGTCTGATCACTCTCGATTTATCCGAAAACAGGATTGTAGCACTACCAACCACAATTAGAGGCCTTTCTTCCTTAACAAGGCTAGACTTGCATTCAAACAGGATTTCGGAACTCCCTGAATCCATTGGAGATCTCTTTTGCCTGGTCTATCTAGATCTGAGAGGAAACCAGTTAACATCACTACCTGCTACGCTTGGCAAACTAGCCCGCCTTGAGGAGCTTGATCTGAGCTCAAACCGGCTATCATGGCTTCTGGAGTCAATTGGGACCCTTGTCAGTCTGAAGAAATTGAATGTGGAGACTAATGATATTGAAGAAATCCCACATACCATTGGCCAGTGCTTGTCCCTTGTTGAGCTCAGAGCAGACTACAACCGGATTAAAGCACTGCCAGAAGCTTTAGGGCGGATTGAGTCACTGGAGATTCTTTCTTTCAGGTATAATAATATCAAACAACTGCCAACCACAATGGCATCTCTGTCCAACTTGAAGGAGTTGGATCTCAGTTTCAATGAGCTTGAATCGGTGCCTGAGAGTTTGTGCCTTGCAACCACACTTGTCAAGATGAACATAGGAAATAATTTTGCTGATCTGCAGTCACTTCCACGAGCCATTGGAAACCTTGAAATGCTAGAAGAGTTGGATATCAGCAATAATCAGATAAGAGTCCTTCCTGACTCTTTTGGGATGCTATCACGGTTACGGGTGCTCCATGTGGAAGAAAATCCTCTGGAAGTTCCACCAAGGCATATAGCAGAAATGGGTGCACAGGTATTTTTTTTTTTTTTAATGTTGTACGTTTGTTTTTATTGAGGATCCATGCTTCTTTCCAAGTCTAATTATGGTCTTGTGGCTTTCAGGCAGTTGTTCAATACATGGCTGAACTTGTTGCAAAGAGGGATGTCAAGGCTCAACCACTTAAGCAAAAAAAGTCATGGGCTCAATTCTGCTTCTTTTCCAGACCTAACAAAAGGAAGCATGATGGTCTCGATTATGTGAAAGCCTGATTTTTTTGGAATTTTTAGAGAAACAAGATATGACATAGTCTTCTAGGTAGGTTTCTTTGAAATTTTATGTCCCTTTCACCACTGGATAGAACTTCTGACTTAGTGAAATCTTCCTTTTATCTTTCAATTGTGTATTAGCTTGATTTTGTGGCTCTCTTTATGTATTGATACTGGTAAGAAATGTGATCAGTAAAGAAGGTGCTTTGATAGTTTTACCAATGTGAGGCATGTTAACCTCCATGATGTTATAACCTGATTTCTCATCTGCTCATTCATTTTTTTTTAATTATCTTTGTTAAAATGTTTCTAATAAACTTATTTTTCTTGCAGATATTTTTAGCTTGTCCAGTGGAGGATTTATGAGCTGAAACTTTGAACTTCATGCCACAAGCTCCACAATCATAGAAGCTGAAGGGCCATACAGATATGGTTCTCATCTTTGCTTCTTGTAATGTAGAGTTGTAGACCACTTTTCATGATCTTTTGTTCTCCTTCTCCTGTATTTTTATTGTTCTTTAACTCAAAATGAGATGTACCATTGACTTTTAAGCGGCAAAAAAGGAAGCAAAAAGAGAATGTTACATTCTACACCCATTATTTTAAACTAAATTTGTACACCCTTTTCACCATTCTATGTGAAGATAATCGTGGTATCCAACTCAATTACATTGAATCAATTTCCATTGGTCAGTCAGGTTTCTGAATCTCTTTGAACATGTAACTTGAAAAGAGAACCTGATTTTCTGGATATTAAGTGAAACAAATTCATTCAAGACTTCAATGATAATGCAATATCAGAACGTATTAGATTTAGAAATATTTATTATTTCCGATCTTCTTGAACAAGGTTTAGTAGTTAGGATTAAGTCTTCAGTGGCATCTTTAATTCAACATCTTGCAGTTTCCAATTTAATATATTCTAGCATTCTC
This sequence comes from Nelumbo lutea, assembly GCF_056320005.1. Lineage (NCBI taxonomy): Eukaryota > Viridiplantae > Streptophyta > Magnoliopsida > Proteales > Nelumbonaceae > Nelumbo > Nelumbo lutea. The sequence goes on from NC_142688.1 coordinate 935,789, forward strand.
AGCACATTTGTTTTTTGTACCACTGATAATAAAAGTAACAAATTTCAATTTTCTTGACAACGAAATCATGTTTCTTTTATTCAGATCATGTGAATATCAGTCAACCCCCAGTTTTATACTCTTTACCCCTTTGAAGAGATGAATATGACTAATCATCTTCCAAATTTCAGATTCTAATGCTATTGCATATATATATATATATATATATATATATATATATAGATGTATTTATCCTATATTACACATTTCATGTTGATGCAATGCAGATTGAGACCAATGATTTCATGGGTCTTGTGCATGTAGGGGCCAAGGGGTATTCACTAATATGTATGATTGTGTTTTTTGAAAAAAAAAAAATTGTCACTTCAGTAAGAACAAATTGCTGTGGATGCTATTTTTGTTTTAACAAAACAAAATCATATGTACTGGCACATCACTGTAGTTGACTCATTACTCCAATCCAATTAAATATTAGTTGTCTTACAATATGAGAGGGTAAGGTAAGCTGCTACAGAAACTTAGTGGTAATATTTGTTGAAAATTCCAGCTGGGGCAGACCATGTGCACCTGAAACTGTCCTATATATGTTGCTGCAAAATGATTGTATCATGTGAACTAGTGGATAGAAGAATCTTGAGCGTACAAGAGTTTCTGCATCATGGAAGCCGCCTATCACATGTTGGTATTCCTGCTTTCAGTATTTAAGTTGTTATAAGGTACATTGAACTGGAATTGTCATCAGATTATTGTAGGCCTGACCTTTTCTTTCAGCATATGTCATTTATTTTGTTTATTTTACATTATCCTGCCATGGACAATTCACGTAAATATACCTTGAAGAACTATGGAGTCAGTTTAAATTCCAAAAGGCTTCAACCTTTTCATTGATGCAGAGGAGGTCTCTGCTTAAATAGCTCAAACCATGCACTAAATTTCACTTTTGGGGTTAATGAATCTAAAATTGCTTCTTTTTTTTTTTCATCCATTTTAATTTTTTAACTTTTTGCTGTGATTTACCAAAATAGATCTCAAGTAACATCTTTGAAACATTGCACCCAGTGTTTGCTTGAGCTTGTACTGTAGTACTGTGTCCATCCATCCATGAAAAGGGACATCAATAAAAAGCTACCCCCAGCATCAGAGATTCCTCTATTAGCTCATCAGAATAGACCAAGGCAAAGGTTGTTTGAAAAAGGGTGAGGCCAACGGTTAAGGTAAAAGTTTTGAGCACTGGATCATGCAGAAAACGACGTGACCTTTGATTTCCCTTTATTGCTGTTTTGTGTGTGTGAGACAGATGAAGATGGATGCAAGTTCCCACAATTCAATAGATCCATACCCGTGAAAAAGAAAGATGAAGATAGAAATAGTAGGGAATATGGTGATATCATGGAATCTCACCTCAATTCTCAACATACCAAATTAAAGGTGATATTATCTGCGTTCCGGATGCCAATTTTATGGAATCATTTCTAGGTGAAAAGAAAATAAGATACAAAAGCTCCAGTAAAATGATGAATGGGGTGAGATGGCCCTTTCCTTTGAGTTACCAACTAGTACAAGGCAACAAGAAGTGGGGAAGGAGTGGTAAGCATCTGGGCGCTGGGCTGACCGCTAGAATCAATTAACAACTCAAATGTCAGCTCGAGTCTGGGCAGCTGGCTGGCTTCTGTCTGACAAGTGCCCAGTGAAAGCTGGCAATTAAAAGTTTTTGGGTCCACAGATTGGAAGAAGAACGTCTGCTCATTCCACTTGAAGACTTTTTTCCTTGATATTTGAATATATTGTTCTTATTGGATCTTATAAAATTTCACTCCACTCCTTATAGGGAAATGACACTTTTTTTTTTTATGTGGCGGTGGGGGACAAAAAAATATGGAACAATAAAGTAGAGAGGAGTTGAAATAAAAACAATTTTATAAAAGGCACCTTTCCACCATTATCAATCCATCTTTATTACCAAAATAAAAAAATAAATAAATAAATCCATAGTACGAGGAAAAGATGAGACAACAATATTTATGCCAGGTAACATAAAAATGAGAAGCGACGACAAAATACAAAAAGAAAAAAAAAAAGCAATTTGTATCCATCTTATAACGTACTGGTCTGCGGGCTAGTTGGTGTTTACGCTTACTTCACAAGTCACAACCACCGTGAATAGGCACTAATTTGAGTTGCGTTGGATCCAGTGGGGTTACTTCGGAGTCGTTATGTATGTATGCATCGACATGGACTCGGTTGTTAACTGGGGATCAAATTAAAGACTGGATCCCATTCAGTTTAGAAGCTTACATAAGGAAGGAGAACGAGCTTTTTAGGTTTGATCTCTGCAGACAAACCCATTAAAGCTAAAGTGGTAAATTTGTTCTCACTCACTCAACAGTCCTACTTGCTCTTGACAGTGTGTAAGTATTGGAAGTTGGAACGGAACCGATGTCGTATATTTTCTTGTTTGAAGAAGAGATACTCTACTCATAAGTCATACCCATAACTCTTGGTTTTAAGACCATGTGGTTGAAAACTTGAAGTGGAGCAAGCCCTAGTGCTGATTATAGCTCGGGGATCATTTAGATTGTGCAGCCCAAGGTCTCTTGGACTTCCGATCCATCACACGCTTCACTGAACATAATTTTGAGGGTGTTTGGTTCTGTTTACGTTTATTCAGTAAATGTTTATTGACAGTACTAAATAGGTGCCATTTTAGCATTTTCTTTTTCTTGTTCTTTTACATGCATCGAAAATGAAAAAAAAGGAAAAATCAACTTTGGTTTATGTCCATGTCATTTATTTGTGGAAGTTATTTTTTAAAGCTTTCACAAACGGCCAAACGCTTTTTTACTGTTATGCTGATGTGGAACTTGATGCGCCTAGTGGTGTCTAATTGTCATAAACGGTTATAATTATTGCATTTATTGATTTTATCAACAAATAAAGTATAAACGTTTATTCAATAAACATAAATTGAACCAAACACACAGTATATATCAGAGAAAAGAGAGAAATTGATTGGAGACAGATGAACACATGGACATGGACTGACCTCATAAATGAATAAGTATTAGTCAAATGTAATCAGGGCCGTCCACTATAATAATTACTTTATTATTATGATCATCATTATTTAATCAACCTCAAAAGTTAAAAACCTTTAACTTCGGCTTGAATAATTTAAAAATTCACCCGACAAAAACGATATTTCAGACTTGACAATTCACTTTCACTCTTCTCCACTCACACGAGGTGTAGAGCTCACGTGCACCTTGCTCCGTAGGTGTGTTAATTAAGACTTAAAGATTCTTTTCTCTCTCTCTACTTACATTTAATAATGTATAAAGAAATAAATATAGATAAACCCAGTAGTAATCCAATTGGTAAGTAAAAGATGCTGAATTGGGTATGGATAACCCAGTTATTTGTGGAGGTGAGGTGAAAGAATATGTGAATCAGGGATTGGTGGTGTGGACTCTGGAAATATAAGAATAGTATGGATAATAATGAGATGCAATTCCTATTTGAGAAAAGTTTTCTAGCTTTGTAGTTTATATGGAAGAATAGAAATGATAAAGCATTCAACGATAATCTCTCGCCTCCTCCCATTCTAATCTAGAGAGCTTTCCACTTTTTTTCGGATCTCTCACTTCCTCCCATTCATGTTCAATGGAAGTTTCTTGGTGGGAAGTTATTAAGATAAATTTTGATGCTTCTTTGGATATTAATGGTCTACGCTCTATCGATCTCATGTATTGTTAGGAATCACTACAGGGAGCTTTTTGATTTGGAAGAGTATATCTTAGGGTGTTACAATCAATTCTGTGAAGCCTGGGCCACTTGGGAAATTCACAACCCTACGCTTAACTTTATAAATAAGCTTATCATCATTAAGGAAAATTTGAAGCTGGTCATCAATTGTCTTAGGAAGCAAGTGTTACCGCCACGGAGATTGAAGACTGTGATCGATGAATGCCTGTACGTTGGTGTTATCTTGAATTGTGGTATCTGCTATCAACATGTATTCTGTGAGGCTAACCAAGTTGCTGATTGGTTGATGCACACTGCCATCTTTTGATTTGGGTGGGGGTTGTTGGCCAATGGGATTTTGGTTCTTATTGAGCAAAAATCCTATGTTCCTTTTCAGATTTATGTGGAGATTAGGGAAAGTTTATTTTTCTGAGTATCACTTAAGCACCATCACTTGGGTGGGTAAATAACTTTTCTGCCAAGGTGGAAAGTTGCCAACACTTGAATGGGACAAAAATGCCCTTTTTAATAATGAATTTTTATGACTAAAATGGTCATTGCCTTATTTACATGAGAAATAAAAAAAACATGGATAAATGCACTTACCTGGTAAGTGTTTTCTAGAAAAAATTTACTCGGATAATTACATTTACCTGGATAAATAATTTATCGAAAAGAAAACGGGGCCTTAATATAATTTTCTTCTTTGATTCTTGGGGATGTGTTATTCCCCCCTTCTATAGCACTCTTTTCATCTTTTGAATTAATAGAAGAAAGAGATGATGGATTCCTCATCAGGCCTCAAGAGATGGCTCTTGATTAAATCACAGACATAGGGGCTGGGGTGGGGGTTAAGGGATGGTTTACCCTTAGTGTGATGAAGAAAAAAAAAAAAAAGGGATTGACAGTTTTTTCCCTTTAGATGACATGTTTTGTATATATTTTACATGCAGTACTAGCATTATCATTAGCATAAAAGTGGCAACTTAAAATTTAGGTAAGAAAGAATTGGGATATTCTCCTTACACCGACCTCATAGTCCCATCCCACCGTATATTAGGGGCATTTTCCCATATATAACAATCTAAAGTATGGAAGATGTTCCCAATGTGCGGTTGGTGTGAACAGGAATAGGTTCAGAACCGGTCGGTCGGGATGAGTATTCAGTTTATATAATTAAAAACCAAATTGAATAAATCAAAGTTTAAAAAACTGAATTATAGAAAAATCAAAATAACCAAATCTAAAATTTTTTGTTCAGTTTTCAGTTATTTCGGTTAAAACTAAATTTTAATAATACATATACTCTATTATATATATATATATATATATATATATATATATTATAACATATAATATGTATTATATATTATAAAGCATATATTATGAAATCAAATCTCATTTTATTATATTTTAATATATAATAATAAAAAGTTCAATTAATTAAATTTCTAATTCTAAAAACTAATTTATCCAAAAATAAAAAAACCAACCGGTCGAAAGGCCCTCCGCATTGTGGCCTGGCCTGGGTTGGATAGCGTGGGGCAAAGAATCAACTGAGTTGATGTAGCTGTTGGATATCCACCGTGGCACAGTCTAAGAGGCCAATAGGGTCCCAATTGAAAGATGTGTTGCACCTGTTTCAATAATTGCAACCACTATAATCGGACGTACGGCATCCAGATCTTCATCTAAACCGTTGACACTTGACAGTCATTTTGCCACACTATTGTTGTCCTACCCATGTATGTCTAATGAGAATTTTGGCTTTTCTCTCTTTTTCTTTTCCTTTATCAAAAGAAAATAAAGTGTACAAAGCCTATAATAACATTTCAACAATATTTATCTAAATACAATCCAATAAACCAAACGATTAATAATTATTATTAATGAGAATCAACCTTCCCTACTTTAATAAAAAAAACAAATTCCTTCAGTACTCGCAATTTTTAATAAACCAATCAAATATAATTGATAAATAAGCCACGGCAGCTCTTGCTGTAGATCTTGGTGTTTCAACAGTCATCATTGAGGGTGATTGTCAAAGTGTTTTGGGATTTTTAGATTACATTTTACCTCAGAATTTTGATTTGACCGTACATTTACAACAATTTAAATTTATAAATACTTCCACCTATAACATTTATATCTATCTGGAAATTGGCATCAATTTTGAGTTGATACCAACCTCTAACGGTGAAGCTAATATTTTCGGGATGGATTGAATAGTAAAAACCTCGAGTTTGTTGGAAGCTGATTCTTCTCCTCCTTGGTGAATCAAACACACTATTTCTGATTGCAAACTCCTTATATCACAAATCCCTCACTGCTCGTTTCACTGGTCTTCTCGTTTTAGTAACAAGGCAACCCATCTATTGCCCAAGCATGCACTCAACATTGCTCATTCTTACACTTGGTCTTCTTCCATCCTTTTTATTACAAATATTATTAATAGATTGTAATACTGAGCAGTTACGTTAATGAATTTGGTCACTAGCACTTAGACCTCTTCATGGGACGGGTAGTATGATGGCCCAGCCTGGCTCAGTCCACACTCCGGTCGGGCTTGGTCATATAATTAGGTCCATAGGCCTGATCTCGGGTCTAATACAATAAGTCCGACTGTGTTTTGGGCTGGGTTTGGGATTTGTCAAAAAAGCCCAACCCAACTAAATATTATATATTTTATAAAATGCATATTATATATTTTATATATTATATAAAATATATAAATAATATAATATTTATTTAAAAATATATTTATAATTTAATATATATATATATATATTTTTTATTTTTTTCTTTATAATTTCTCTCTCTCTCTCTCTCTCTCTATTCAGCCACTTCAGCAATAGTAACACATGGGCTAAATTTTGGGCTCGGGCCTAGGCCTGGGCTTCAGGCTTTTTATGAGGGCCGGGCTCGGGCCCAAGTTGTAGGCCCGATGCCGGGCTGGGCTCGGGCTCAGGCCTTAGAAAAATTTATTAATCCAGAGTGAAAGCCCAGCCCAGCCCGGCCCGGCCTATGAACAGGTCTACTAGCACTCTATTGGTAGACCTCTAACCTTCAAAAAAAAGTATTTATAATACATTAGATATATTAGTCAATCACAGATTTTTAGTATGTTAACCAAAACCGAATCGGAGAACCTATTCCTTGAAAAAATGAATAGAGGCCGAAGTGCCGAACTGGTTCAGCTACCCGGACTTTTTGGATCCCTTTCGGGTCTTTTTTTTTTTTTGGATTTTCACGAGTATCGTAACCTTAGGTAGGCTTTAAATTCCATGTGCATATACTCGTCGGATCTGCTGTAGACCAATAAGCTGTGGCCAACACACAACGCCCAATTACAGAAATACAAATTATCCCAATAACCCGTTTTTATTTATTTTTTAAACAACCAAACTCACCAATCTAACCCTCTTTGCTTAAGACTGCTGTCTCTGTTACGCATTTGTTATCTGAAGATAAACATTTTACAATGTTTCAGCCCCAACCAAAAACAGATTTTAGCTTAATTAGACGAGTTATTACTGGCTTTGGCATTAGCCGAGTAGTCAGTACTGTTTCTGCTTATTGGCTTCAGCTCTGACTCCTACAATGAGCGAAACGAAAAATCTATCTAATTCCCTTCATTCGATCTATTCCATTCAGAGTTGGAATCACCTGCCAACAAAATGTATTCTAACTCCCTATCAATATGATACAACACCACATATCTCATTATAAGATTGAGACCCACCATAAAAGTAGAATCTATCATGTATGAGTTGGAATCACCATAAAAGTAGAATCTATCGTGTTGAAAAGTATTTTGTTGGCAGGTGATCCTAATTCCTCCATCCAACCAGTTAGCTTTTTGAAAATATAATCTGCACTCTTAAGTTAAGCTCTTAAAGTATGTTTTCTTCAACCTTCCTTTGAAAATAAGTGCTACTAATTGCCAAATTATAAAGCTTTTCGAGGTAAATCAATTTTCTCTTTCTTTATTGTTTTTCCTGCTGTTTGGGATTTTTTTTTTTTTACAATAGAAACAATCAATTTCTTTGAATACTTATAAGATGGCATTCATATGCTTACAGCTTATCTTTCTTCTTAGGCAAACAATGAGCAGATTTCAGTTTAAATAAACTGCTTTAGGCATTTGTTGCAAAAAAAAACCCCAAGAAAACAGAATCGAAATGGCACTCAAGCGAAAACAAAACAGAGATAAAGAGAAAATAAGCATAGAGAATACACAGATTTACATGGTTCGGCTTATAGCCTATGTCCACGGGCGAAGGAAGAACAGAAATCTACTATGAAGTAGGTAATGGAAAAGAAATAAAGAGTTGTGCTCTCATAAAAAACCCTAAGCTCTAAATACATCTAATGTCTCACTCCTCTCTCACAAGACTCTGGCTTCAATATACAAGAGAGAAAACTTGCAAAATAAATGACTCTTCGTATTCGGTTCGGACCTATAAGATGAATATGGGTCGGGTCCATACTGCCGCAGGGCTGTGTCCCCGCACCCCCAATGGTGATTTATGATGGGCTACTAGTCCTACGCGTCAATTACAAACCATTGTAAAATTTTGTCTTCGGATTTTTCTCAAATTAATTTAGAGCGAATTCATGAAACGAGTCACCACAAAGAATTCAAAGCACAAACATAACAGTATTCAATTGAAGTTAAGGAGGAAGAATGGAAAGTGTTATGTTCATGTATTTTGTTGTTTAAAAGAAAAGGCGACGGAATATGCTAACGGGATAATTTTTGTATTTTGTAGCACCACACACCAACTCGACTGGATTGCAGCCTGAAGTGGAATTTGATTGAGTCTACAGCGCTGCTCATTGCTGTTAGTAGTTAGCAACTGATCATCTTGGTTATCGGTATTCGTTGTCTTACTGGTGTGCATATTAAGTAGGGTTGTAATTTTGGGTCAAGTTAAGGGTGAGGCTTTAGGGGATGTTTGGAACGGTAGCCATTTTTATGAAAAATGGTGTCTCGTTGGAATTATATAGGCATTTTAACAAACGCCCATATATATGACTGTTTGGTTCATGTATTTTTTGAAAAAATGCTTGAACCATGGGCATATCTCATAAATCGGGACCCCACCAATGCATGAAACGTTAGTGAATCATTGCCCCCAACCATTGACTGATTGGCGATTAGGTGTATCTTATGTAGTGCTTATCTGTCAATACATACATGAAAAACGATGAAGAAAATCACCTTATCAAACAGCATAGTGTTTGATTCTAAACAAAATCAAAACATTTTTTTTTTCATTTTTTGTGAAAAATGGGTTTTGGGACGTTTTTTCTTGAAAATTGGTCCCAAAAAACACCAACACTTCCAAACACCATGTTAGATAGCCTCGTTCTCATCCAATTTGCGGAATTCACCTCCTAATCCCATTTGGACTACTTCTAATCTTAAAATACATCTCAACCTTCACTCTTTCCAGTTTCCACTCCACGGCTGGCCCATTTGGAAAGTTAACTAGTTCAAAGACGAGGACAATTGAACGGTGATAGGAGGAGCTCCACTGGTACCCGAGACTCCGCACACATGCTGCAACGGTCCGGTGATCATGCTCTGCCACAATAAGGGATACCACCGAAGGAATATTGCCAAGTCCATTCGGTTCAGGGAATAGAAAAAGCTCAAGGCAGCTTTAGTTAGTTACGCATCGTGCCTCTTTTGCGTAACCGTCTTTCTGTTAAGCATCACTATAAATATCATTAAAATGGAAATGATAGGGAGATAGAACAAAATTCTCTTTTCTTACCTCAGTTTCCTCTTTATGGAGCTTCCCTCACGCTCGAAGTGGGGCAAATTTCGTTAGCTCGTATCAATGGTGCTTTCATTCCACGCTCTGCCTCCATGGCCGACCAAGTCGCCGCTGGCGTCCAAACCAGATACAAAGCCTTAGAGGATGCCATCGAAGAACTTCGTTCGTCTAGCACAGACCACCAAACCAAGCTCGACAACATTCAATCCACCCTCAATGAACTGGTCCTTCGTCTTCCTCGCCCTGACAAGCCCCTTGTCATCCTCATGCCTCAGACAACTTCCTCATCTTCTGCCACGAACCTTTCCTTCTCCGTTCGTCCCCTCCGCTGTGAGATCTCACACTTTGACGGTTCCACCCCCCATGACCAGTCAAGCTCTTAGCTGGTTTTAGTGGACGCATCGCAACCAGCAGCTATCCACTAGGGCCAATCTAACCACCACAATTGAAGAACGCTTCGGGCCTTCCTCCTTTGTTAACCACGAGGCCGCCCTTTTCAAGCTAATCCAAACCTCCTCAGTCACCGATTACCAGTCCTGTTTCGAGACCATTTGCAACCACATCGACGACCTATCCCCTCAAATAATCCTTAACTGCTTCATCTCTAGACTTGGATCCGAAATACAACGAGAGCTAGCCGTCGTCAAACCCACCACTATCTCTTTTGCTCTCTCTTTTGCAAAATTGAAAGAGGATAAACTATCCTCTACCCCTGTTATTCACACCACACCCAATCGCTTACTCACATTCATTTTTTCCATCCCATTTCCGTCCTTGTCGACTCCGGGAGCACACACAATTTCCTACACCCCCGCGTCACTTCATTTCTCCACCTTCTCATTAGTGACCGTCAGCAATGGCGACCAACTACAATGCATAGGAACTTGCCCCGTTGTCACCCCGTTCATCCAAGGTACTCCACTTCCCGTTGATTTTCACCTCCTCCCCATCTCCAGTGCTGATGCCGTCCTTGGTGTTCAATGGCTCGAACAGCTGGGATCGATCACCACTGACCATAAGGCGTTGACAATGTCCTTCAGCCTCAATGGTGAACTTGTTACCCTCATGGCACTCCATCACCTACACGACCAATCCCAATTACCCATAACCATTTCCGACGCCTCCTTTCGAACCAAGCCACAACTGCCCTCTTCCACATTGAAGCCCAACCATCCTATCCTTCCCTTGACTGTGACTCTTCCCCTTTCAACTGTTCGTCCACCGTTGCCCCGGACATTCTCCACCTACTCCAGCAAATTGCAACCATTTTTTCCACCCCCAATCACATATCTCCCCCCCCCCCCCCGCCCCCCCGCCCCGTCAAACATCACATTACCTTGCAACCAAACACCACCCCCCATTAACGTGAGACCCTACAGATACCCCCACTTCCAGAAGGACGAGTTAGAGCGGCAGATCCACGACATGTTGTAGGCAGAAATTATTCGTCACAGCACCAACGCCTTCTCTTCCCCAGTGCTCATCGTCAAAAAGAAAGATGGATCATGGCGTTTTTGTGTCAACTACCGTGCACAGTGACCGTCAAGGATTGCTTTCCCATTCCAATCGTCGATGAACTCTTGGACGAGCTCCACTTTGCAAAATATTTCTCCAAGATCAACCTACGCTCCAAACATTCACAAAACTGCATTCGCACACACGAGGGACATTACGAGTTTCTCGTAATGCCATTTTTATGGAGATTTGTTTTGGTTTTTTTTTTATGATATCCTCGTTTATAGTACATCATGGGTTGATCACCTCCAACATTTGCGCTCAGTATTCTCTCTTCTTCACCAGCATCAATTTTACGCAAAGTTCTCCAAGTGCTCTTTTGACCAGCCTGAAATTGAATATCTAGGGAACATTCTCTCAGCTAATGGTGTTAAAGCTGACACCCGGAAAATTGATGCCATGCTTTCATGGCCACAACCTTACTCTGTCACAACTCTTCGTGGATTCTTGGGACTCACCGGCTATTACCGCAAGTTTGTTCGTGGCTATGCTTCCACCGTTGCTCCTTTGACTGACCTCTTAAAACACAATCAATTCCGCTAGCACACTGCAGCAACCGAGGCAATCCTTGCTCTCAAAACTGCTATGGCAACAACCCCGATACTAGCACTTCCGGACTTCACCATTCCTTTCACAGTTGAGACAGACACATCCATAGTGGCCATTGGAGCAGTCCTCTCCCAGGCCCATCATCCCATCGCTTTCTACAGTGAGCGACTAGGCCCTCGACTCCAATCTACCTCCACTTATGCCCGAGAAATGTACGCTATTACTGCAGCAGTACACAAGTGGCGACAATATTTACTTGCAAGGAAGTTCACCATTATCAAAGATCATCATAGCCTTCGAGAGTTTCTTCACCAAACAATACAAACACCGGAGTAGCAAAAGTGGTTGACTAAGCTATTGGGTTTCGAATTTACAATGCAATACAAACCTGATTCGTCCAAACCAACTCTCTCACTGTTCATGGCGTTTTCACAGCAGCAGGTGGATTTTTTTTATGATCTCCGCCAAGCCATAACCACAGATCCCGAGGCCCAACAACTACTACAAGAGCTCCATGACCGTCGTGAGGGTTACTCATATTATATTATACGGGATGGCTTGCTACTGTACAAAGGAAAACTTTTTTATCCCTGCTACAGCTGACCTGCTCTTATGCCTCCTACGGGAATTCCACTCCTCACTTCAAGGAGGACTTTCTGGTTATGCCAAAACATTGAGTCGGCTATCCTCTTCTTTTTACATGCCGTCCATGGCCAAGGACACCAAGAGATATATTGCAGTTTGCAATATCTGTCTCCAGAATAAGTATGAACCAGCAGCACCCAAGGGTCTCTCACAACCGCTTCCGATTCCTTAACAAGTCTGGGATGACATTTCAATGGATTTCATCCTAGTGCCTCCTGCTCAGGGAAGGAACATGATATGGGTAGTTTCTGATCGACCCTCCAAATATGCCAACTTATGTGCCCTTCCCGCTACAATCGCGACCTCGAAATTAGCAGGACACTTCGTTCAAGAGGTGGTTCGTTTGCATGGTTTTCCTAAGTCAATCGTCAACGATAGAGACAAGCTCTTCCTAAGTACTTTCTGGAGGGAACTCTTCAAACTACAGGGCACGCATATGAAATTTAGCAGTGCCTACCGTCCTCAAACCGACGACCAAACAGAGGTTCTCAACAGAACCTTAGAAACTTATTTGAGGTGCTTTGTGGGAGATCAACCTAAATCTTGGGTACAACTACTCCCTTGGGCAGAATGTTGGTATAATACCTCCACCCATTCTTCCACTGGCACGACCCCATTCCAAGCACTCTATGGACGATGTTCCCCCTCATTGGTTGATGACATCAGTAGTTCCACATCAGTCGCTGCTCTTGACGATCACATGTGTCACCGCGATGGTACCCTTTCACTGCTCAAGCATCACCTTGCTGTGCCCAACTTCGCATGAAGAACAAATTGGATAAGCATCGATGGGATAAAGAATTTTCAGTTAATTCCTGGGTCTATGTTAAGCTTCAGCCCTACCGACAATCATCCATTGCATTTCGCCCCTCACACAAGCTCTCAAAACGCTATTTTGAACCTTTCAAAATCATGGAGAGAATTGGCCCCGTCACCTACCTCCTCCAACTCCTTCCCACTGCAAAGATACACCCAGTCTTCGACATCTCCGTTTTGAAGCTGTGCCCCAACCCTTCCCATCGCTGGCATTGCTGGCATACCCAACTACTGATTAAGTGAACTAACCTTCCCATCGAAGATGCTACATGAGAACTGATGTAACCGTTTTTTGTCACGTACCAATGTTTTGTGATGTAAAATTTTTTGGCTAACTACCTCATCATTTGACCCGATGGTGGCATGCCTTAGTGATGAGCTACTTGGTGGTGAACTGCCTACTCGCGAACTGCTTGGTGGAGAACTGCCTAGTGGCGAACTGCTTGGTGGAGAACTGCCTGGGGGCGAACTGCCTGATGTCGAATTGCCCTGTGGCAAGTGATGAACTGCCTGTTGGTGAACTGCCTGGTGGAAAACTGCTCGATGGCAAATTGCCTGGTAGTAAACTGCCTAGTGACAAACTGCTCGGTGGCAAACTGCCTGATCGAAAAACTACCTGAATATTTGCCTATTTGTCACGAGTTACCACATGTCACAATTCTACTGAAGGGCCAAATCTACCCTCATCAAGAACCATTGACTCACATAGTCCAACAATTCCCTGACTTTGACCTTGAGGACAAGGTCCGCAGGACATGACAATGATAGGAGGAGCTCCGGTGGTACCCGAGACCCCGCATACATGCTGCAATGGTTTGGTAATCATGCTCTGCCTCAATAGGGGATACCACGACCTATAAATATCATTACGATGAACATAATAGGGAGATAGAACAACATTCTCTTTTTTTACCTCTGTTTACTCTTTATGGAGCTTCCCTCATGCTCGAAGTGGGGCAAATTTCCTTAACTCGTATCAAAAGGCGTGAACTATATCATATTATTCCCTCTCTCTCTCTACTGTTTTGATGTTTATACGTTAGGAAAGGATACAGGATGAGAGACACTTGTCCTTTATTAAGTACCGACCCCGTGAAGAGTTAGTCACCTCTATCTCACCCCCAACTCTTTTCCAATACAACTGTTTTTAATTAAAGATTTGCATATATTTAGGAAAATAACTCAACCGAGATCGGCTTCTACAGATTAAAGCTGTGCTTGCACCGTTCTTCTCTAACAGTTATTTTCATCCTTGCATTCGTAATATTTTCTCTTAAAATAAAACATACAAACATGGAGATATTCTCAATACAAGGCAGTAAAGGATGCTCGAATTAGCTTTTGCCCCAACTGAAATCGAACTCCTCACAACTACATCAATATACCTGTAGTTCTGTATCATGCATGATAACATCCTAGCAACTGAACCACCATTATATAGTATCAAAAATACCCATTTCATGTATTGCCGTGATCATTCTCAAGTAATTGAATGTCTCCCCATAATGGCATTTTCACATAGATAGCAAATAACATATTCAAATTTTCTAACGATAATCTCTTAATTTTATTCTATAGAATTATTCCAAAAATACATAAAGAGAGTATTTTTAACATTAAGTAATGTTTAATTGACGAAATAATACTAATGAATAGACCCAAACATCTTTTTTTTTTTAAATTCAGTATACTCAAATATTGCAATTGAAAATTTGTATCGCTGCCCCAAAATACAAATACCTATGTATAATTTACCCTTATATATACGCTCAAATCATGTGCTAAGCCTCTCCTGAATTTGCTAATTCGATTAAACGTGGACGTGGCAAGCAAATAAGAGGTAGGCTGCTGATGGATGAGGTGTTGCATCACTTATAGCTGGACATGGTCATGACTCATGACTCAATGGTGGTGTCTACTATACTCTTAGCCACATCACTTATAGCTGGCATGCATGTTCCAGATCCAGACTTCAGAGGTCAAGCAACATTCTCTTGGTGTGCACAAAGTTCTCAACAGCGATTAATAAAAGGGTGGTGCTGGTGGCGCCCCACTTAGTGCCCCCTTTGCGAGGGATTCTGGTGAATTCGGATCTACTATTCACGAGAGAATTCTGTTCACGTTTATCGCAGTTATACATAGAAAACATCTCGTTCTCTGTTCTCTGCATAATATTATGCAGGGGAAAATGTTTTTATTTCATGGGGCCTAGTATATTGTGGGTAGGCAAGGGCAGATTTATGGTGGGCAGGAGACCCAGAGTCGATTCTGGGGCATTTCCAGTTGGACCTCACACGGGGAACACTAGAAGTTGTTTGGGTGAAAATTTGAAAAGCTTGCCATCGCATATCAGATGTGAGAAAAACACGTCAAATCTGAATTGCAATCACACATCAACATATTGTATTGTGGGATGTGCAGCTGTAGTCTATTGTGGGTAGAAGAAAGTGATATCGCACAAATTTGTTGATCTCCTTGCTTCTTAACAGTTCAGACGGACGAGCTGATGAGGTCGGTCCACTGACGAACTATAAAAGGACAGAATATCAGAGTACCCGGGGTGATGAACCCCGATGCTTAACTTAGCGGTGAGAGTGTTGAGAGTGGAGAGCTTGAGGAAATAGAGAAAAAGAGAGAGAATCAATTGCACAGATTGCGCGTACCCTCTGAAAGAATGGTGAGGTCCTTGTACAAGTGTCGGGAACCCGTTCCGACACGTCCATCCTACATTGGCGGTGATCTACATCTGAACTGTTTAAATCGTGCAAGCAGATGATATGCTGTCATCCAACTCGAAACCGATAGGCACGCTACTCCAGATACGGACGTTCTGCCAGATACTCAAGTCTTTGTTTTCCCGAGTCGGGGAGGTTGTGCGGGCCTCTGAGGCCATTAGCTTGTCCTCCATAGTTGATATGTGTCGCCTTGTCCCGGAGCAGCATTCAACCTCTCTCATGCTGAGATATAGGCCAGGTAGGTCGGCCTAGGTCATCCTAGATCCACCCGACCTGCCTTCTTGTGGCATCGAGGTGTAATCAAACGATTCGAACTTGCCACTTGGCACTTATGATTGGAGGATTAAATCACCCTCATCAGAAAGCGAGTAAAAAATGGGTTCAATTCTAAAATTAATGAAGCTATTTTAATAGATGCTGAACCACCATATCTCTATGATTGCAACATCATGGCTCCACTAAATGAACTCTTAGGCTGGGTTTGATTTGAAGAAAAATATAGAGGAAGGAAAAGAAAGTCAGAAAAATTCATAAGGTTTGTAAAGGTTTTTTACATTTTCCTTTCTTTCCTTATTTTTCCTTTAAACCAAACATATACAGCCTTAATAAAAACTTAACAATGCTTGCGGCTGCTTTCACTATTATGATTATTGATACTTTGATAGGATGCATCCAGCCAACATTTTGGCAGATTGTAGGCAGAAGATGAGACAAGATTATTCTCGGGTATATAAAATATAATATTGGGGTTTACACATGAACCCACAATCCTTTCTACAGCCATTATTGTTGTATTGTATTACAATCTGCATATTTCCTTAATGGTTGCTCGTTAACGTTGCAAAAGCCTAATTAGTTCTGTTCAGGTTGCACTTAGAGGTTTTTCTATCTTTTCTTTCAAATCAAACACCAAGTTGGCCTGGGTTTTATTGAGCAATAACCTGTTTAATGGGAAAAAAACCGAAGATGAAATAAATGGACAGACTTTACCTCTCAAAAAATGAGGAAGCGGGCTATAATGAAAAGGTGCTGGTAAGTGCTACTCTAGTGCTTCCGTGTGCTAACATGCTTCTTTGAACGGTAGAGCGTTAATGGAGGAAGAAAAGAGAAAAAAGAAAATCGGTATGATGCTTGACCAAATCAAGTTACTTGAAACTCAGGTGATTAGAATTGATGCGGCACGATCCGGGTACTCCTAGCTGGCCGCTGATTGGCTCCTTACTGGTAGCGGATGGCACTTGAGAAGATGAAAGGAAGGATTCCCGAGGATTTTACCCGGTGGGAATACTTCGATGCTTAAGTTAGAGCGCAAGAAAGAAGGAAAAGAAGAGTGATAGCTAAGAGTGTTGGTCGCACTTTATCACTATACTCGAGAGATTAGAGGTCTCCAGCCGAAGCTTCTCTTCTGCCCTGAGGGCTTTTATAGGGGGGCTCTTGCGAGATCGGGCATAACCGCCACTAGGCCCCTGCCATAGTCGTTACCTACCAAGGCTGCGCAGGTGGCCGTTGTGACGTACTCCTCGCCCGAGTGAGTGACAAGTCTCCAAAATGATAAGCACGCCCCACCTACTGAGAGACGTGGGTGCAAACTGTCAAAAGGACAGGGACTGCGCTGTCAGTAAGGGATGTGGCGCAGTCTGATCGGTACGGCCTGTCAGATAGAAGCTTCTTGAGGAATGCTCATGCGGCCCATTCGCGAGCTACTTTGCAGCGAGCTCGAAATACTTCAGGAGTACTCTAAGTAGAATTGGTCCTCAGAATGACTTGTCTGTTTGGGAGCTCGGGCGAGCTAGTTTTCTTAGCTCACAAGCTAAAGTTGCCTCGGAATATCCCTTTAGAAGTAGCTCGGGGAACCCGGAGCTCGCGTTGTGGCGAGCTCCTCCTTTGCGCGCTACGATGTAGCGAGCTGCTTTATGGGCCCGTTACTTGGTTGTACTGGGCCTCAATGCTGAGCTGTCGCTTATGCTGAGTCAGTGTTTACATGTCAACGTTTCATAGGTTGGGTCAAATCATCCATCATCAATTTCCCCCCACTCCTCGAGCTAAGATTACCACCTTAGCGCGGGTAGTTTATGAAGTGCGATGGACTGATTTGACAGAAATTCAAACTTGATTGACTGCTCATATTAAATGCGTGTGCGAGAATCAAGGGATTTCTGACTTTTCGAATACCGAAAATGCGTTGAAGTGGCTCTTAACTCTGGATGTCGTGTAGCCGCAATTACCTCAATCATGGGAGACGTGCAGCCAGTCACATTTCGGTTTCAGAAAGCGTGTGGTCAGCTTGACTACGAACCGCCAGATCTGCCTCAATCTGGGCTGTTGATTCGGAGGCGTAGTGGTTATAAATAAGAGGGCCCCCTAGGCCTCATTTCCTATCATGCTATCATGCTGTCATCGGATTCTGAGGTCGCGCATCCATCAAGTTTACCAGAGCTCTTTCGTTTACTTCGTTTCGTCTTTTCCGGTGAGTCTCAATCATTGTCAATCATGTCTGGGTATCCGTACCATACTTATTACCGGGACGGTAACCAGGACAATGACGCTGCCTCAAGCTCGGGGGGAGCTTGGGAGCAGATTCCAGAGGCTCGAGAAACCTCCGGTGATGTGGCCTCTACTTTCCCTAGGAGGGAGCCTGACACCTTCGGTCCCTCCTCTATGACGGTGGAGAGACTCAGGTCCCTAATCTGTTATTTTCACCTTCCTGGGGATCTTGTCTACAGTCGCCCCACAGGTAACTTCCCTTGGGAGCATGGTCCCAACGATATAGTTATTTTCTAGGAACATCTTGAGGCTGGCCTGCGTCTTCCCTTGCACCCCTAATAGTGGAGGTGCTAAACCATTTTAATGTTACCATCGATCAACTTCATCCCAACGCTATCTGGAACATGGTTGGGACCATTTCTTTGTTTTATGAGTACTACCTCCCCTTGGACCTTGACATTTTTACTTTTATTCTCTGTATAAAAAATGCTACTCCTGGGGTTCGTCCGGAGAGACGCTTTTATTACCTTTCTCCCCGCCGCGGTTATAAGCTCTTGTACGAGCTGTCGAATAAGATTCCTGCCTGGAAGCGGGATTACTTTGTGGTTCGTATCCCCGAGGGGTGGCCCTTCCCCACTGCTTAGAGGGGTGCCATCCAAGACCCCTAGGCGTCGTTAGGCTTCCTTTGCTCGGACTACTTGACTGAGGAGAAGCTCGTGCAGGCAGGCTTGAGCTCCGGTAGGTCGGCCTTTTAGGTCGTGTAGTGCCTTGTGACAAAATTGTGTACACATGTATTTTGTTTATTGTCGAACTAATATCTTGTGGTCTTTTGACAACTATCATGTCCAGTGCTGATTCGCGTCGCCTTCTCTTGGGCAGCCAGAGACGCCATGCGAAGAGGACACGCCCCGACCGGACCCCTCCTTCGGGAAGTACTGAGTTCGGGTCTGCTGAGGCGGTTCTACCCTCTCCTCCGCCCAAGGTTCCGATGCCTCCACCTGAGGGAGCTTGTAGGATTAACCCTGGGGGAAACGAACTCCCTCAGCCGGGGAAGGCTCCCTATAATCCTCTTCAGTCTCGTCCTTACCTCCGGTTCCCAGTGGGAAACTAGGAAGGGGTAAATGATTATCTAGTGGCTCGCTAGAGGAGCCGGAAGGCGATCACTAATGACGAGATCGCTCAGGGGGGAAACATGGAGCCTGGGGACCTCTCCACGTTCGCCTCTGCTAATTGCATGGTGGTAAGTGACCTTTTTCCCTTTTTTCTCTCTTGTTTTGCCCTTTTCCGTTGTCTTCTGATCTTCTTTTCCGTCGACAGGTGAATTTCGCCATCCATGCCATGGCTCTCCAGACGTGCATCCATCGCGTCAACGCCCTCGACCAGTGGGCTACCAACCAGAAGCTCCAGGGCGAGCTTGACTGGATCCGGGGCGAGCTCCATCACACTCGCAAGGGGAGTGAGTCTCAGGAGCTGCTCGTTCATGACCAGGAGGCTCAAATCGCCTGGCATTCTTTAGAGAGCACACGTAAGAGGGAGGAATCATTGAGGATGGTGGCGGAGAGGGAGCTCCTCAAGCAGCAGGTGCGAGACTTGGAGTCCACTCTTCTAAATCGGACTCAAAATTTTGATCAGATGGTGGAGGCTGAGCGAGAGAAAGCGGTCTAGGATTTTAAAGAGACACAAGAATTTCAGGACCTCCAGGCGAAGTACGATTCGGGTTCGTACCACTCGGGGTTTAAGCTTTGTCGGTGGCTGGTTTGGAAGAAGTTCTCCGCACTCAACCTCGACGGCATTACTATGAAGGGTCTGTCTCTTGAGACGGCGGAACAAGCGGAGGAAGAGGAGCCTGACTCTCTAGAGGATGAGGAGGCAAATCCTTGAGGCAGCATTTCTCTGGGCTTCTGGTGGCTTCCGGGTGCCGTAAACACGGTCTTTCACAAGTCTTTGGTTGGGCGGTTGTGCCTTGTGATAGTCAAACTTTTCCTGAGATGTTTAGCTCGTTTATCGCACTTGTTATTTTTCTTCTTTCTTTTCTCATTTTTTTTTGAAGTGACAATGAGAGTTCTTTCTTTCTCTTGAGTATGATGAACTCCCTTTATTTTTGCTAAAGCGACCTCATCATTGGAGCTTTTAGAGCTACATGCCCGAAGTAGGACTTTTTAGTAGTCGCTATCCCGATCTGTCCTTTAACGTTTAAGGCATCTCTATGGTATACTGCGAAGTGGTTACCATGCATGCTTAAACTATGCATTGGTTGGTTACTCAGTTCAACCAACGTATTGAGACGAGCTGTGCTTCGTAAGGCGTCTCTATGGTATACCGCGAAGTGATTACCATGTATGTCCTTTGCCACTGAAGTGCCTAAGTCTTTCTTGATGCCGAGGTCTTTGTTAGCTCGGTGTTTTGTCCCTTTGGCTAAGGGGGTGACTTATAGTCTGCCCTTGAAATTTGCCCATGCCATGGAGGCAACTGGGTCTTATAGCGTCGACGTCGTGTTAGCTCAGCATTTTGGCCCTTTGGCTGAGGGAGTGACTTATAGTCTGCCCTTGAATTTTTCCCATGCCATGGAGGCGACTGGGTCTTATAGCGCCGAGGTCATGTTAGCTCGGCATTTTGGCCCTTAGGCTCTAGGAGCGGCTCGTGGCCTACTCGGTTGTTACAAGTAGTATTGTCTCAAGTTGATGATATTCCATGCCTAAGGTACTTGTTTCCCTTCTAGGGTCTTGAGCTCGTACGTTTCTTCCCCGAGCACTCGCTTCACTCGGTAGGGGCCTTCCCAGTTGGACCCGAGCTTGCCAGCGTCGGGCTCAGGTACCATAAATTTACGAAGGACCTGGTCACTAACGCAGAGGTTCCGCCTTTTCACCCTGGCATTATAGTACCGAGCTACTCTCTGCTGGTAGGCAACGGTTCTGATGTATGCAAGGTCCCTTACTTCGTTGAGTAGATCGAGGTTGGTATGTAGCTCATCTTCATTCGTTTGATCACTGTATGCCTCTAGTCGCAGCATGGGCACATCGATCTCTGTAGGGATTACTGCTTCAGTGCTGTAGGTGAGATTGAATGGAGTTTCTGCTGTGGCGGTCTTCTCTATGGTCCGGTATGCCCACAGAACACTGGGTAGTTCATCTGCCTACAATCCCTTGGCTCGGTCCAATCGTGCCTTTAATCCGCGAAGGATGGCTCTGTTCGTTACTTCTGCTTGACCGTTTGTTTGAGGGTGTGCGACTGAAATAAAGTTCTGTCGGATTCCCATGTCTTGGCACCAGTCTTGGAATTTGATGTCTTCGAACTATTTTCCGTTGTCAGAAATCAATACCCGAGGTAATCCGAAACGACATACAATGTTTTTCCAAAAGAAGTTTTGAACATTCCGGGCTATGATCGTTACGAGGGGTTCGACTTCTACCCACTTAGCCCGAGTAGATCGATGCCCCATTGTGCAAAGGGCCATGGACTGGTGAGATACTTGAGGTCGACAGCGGATTAGGGGTGGATATTGGCATGTCTTTGGCATTTGTCACATTTTCTAACGAGTTCAATGACATCTGCCTTCATTGTTGGCCAATAATACCCTTGTCGAAGTGCTTTATGGGCAAGGGCTTTGCCCCCCAAGCGCCCGCTACACAACCCCTCATTAGTGCCGTGGAGTACGAGTTCGGCTTCGGTAGGCCGCAAGCAACGCAGATAGGGGGGCGTGTATGATCTCCTGTACAGTCGCTTGTCTATCATGACGTATTTGGCTGTTTGAGGCTGCACACTTCTGGCTGCATTGCGATCTGCAGAGAGGGTCCCGTGTAGCAAGAAGCTCGCGAGCGAGTCAATCCAACTCCGCTCTGCTTGGACGACGGGAGCGACCTCCTCTACCCCCTGAGAATGCTAGGCCAAGGCAGGTCCTTTGTGTACACGGTTCTCATGGTGATGTCGCTAGTGCTGGATAACTTGGACAGAGCATCGGCCTCAGCATTCTCCGACCTAGGGATCTGTCTGATGATGTGTGACTGGAAGTCGAGCAGGGCTTCTCTAACTTTGGTCAAGTAGGCAATCATGGTTGGCTCGCAAGCTTCATACTCGTCGGTGACCTGGTTAACCACGAGCTGGGAGTCATTGCAGGTAACAATGTGCCTTGCTTTTACTTCTCTGGCTATGGCTAGTCCAGTTATCAACGACTCGTACTCTGCTTCATTGTTAGACGCCGCGAACTCGAAGCGTGGCACGTATTCTAGTTTTGTACCGCTTGGGCCATGTAGGACTATTCCAGCACCGCTGCCCTGTTGGTTCGAGGAGCCATCTACGTGAAGGATCCAGGGCTCCTCATCCCAGCTCGCGGTTGGCCGAGCTAGGAGAGGTGCTACATTGGCTGCTACCTCACGGGGTTCGGATTCGACTGACCCGAGAGCTTCGGGCTCACCCGAGGTAGGAGCCTTGCGCTCAACCGGCCTGGGAACTTCGGAGCTGAATGTGCATTCGGCTATGAAATCTGCTAAGGCTTGGGCCTTAATAGCCTTGTACTGGAGGTCGTACTCGCTGAGCTCAACGGCCCACTTCGTCAATCGACCAGAGACCTCAGGCTTAAGCAATACTTGCCTTAGAGGTTTGTCAGTGAGGACGATAATAGTATGAGCTTGGAAGTACAGGCGGAGCTGCGATTATCAATGCGTATGCTAGCTTTTCCATCTCCGGGTATCTCGTTTTTGCTCCCTGCAATACTTTACTAACATAATAGATGGGTCGTTGGACCCGATCTACTTCCTTTATTAGTACCGAACTGACCACTTCGTCGCTCGCCGAGAGGTACAGTTCTAAGACATCGCCCTCCTCAGGCCGGGTTAAGGTCGGCACACTAGCGAGGTATTTCTTGAGCTCATCGAAAGCGAGCTGGCAATCTTGGGTCCATTCGAAACCTTTGCGCTTAATTACCTTAAAGAATGGTAGACAACAGTTCGCCGATTTAGACATGAAGCGGCTCAAGGCGGCTATGCGGCCATTCAACCTCTGAACC
Organism: Nelumbo lutea; assembly: GCF_056320005.1. NCBI lineage: Eukaryota > Viridiplantae > Streptophyta > Magnoliopsida > Proteales > Nelumbonaceae > Nelumbo > Nelumbo lutea. The sequence continues at coordinate 959,062 of NC_142688.1, forward strand.
TCCTTCAACTTTCGAGGCGGTCTCATATCTAAAATGGCCTTCATCTTATCCGGGTTGGCCTCGATAGCGCGCCGGTTAACGATGTATCCTAGGAACTTGCCCGAGGTCACATTGAACACAAACTTGTTTGGATTCAGTATCATATTAAACTTACGCAGAATTTCAAAAGCAGAATGCAAATCTTGTATTTAATTCTTGTGAGAGCTGAGTTTTGACGACCATGTCGTCTACATAGCCTTTGGAAGGTTGCTCCTACATTTTTCAACCCGAAGGGCATAACCTTGTAACAGTATAGGCCGAATTCTGTGATGAAGGCAGTCTTTTCATCGTCCGTCGGGTCCATCTTGATTTGGTTATAACCCGAATAAGCGTCCAAGAAACTTAGCAACTCGTGCCCTGAGGCCGCATCTACCAAGCTGTCGATTATGGGGAGCAGGAAACAGTCTTTTGGGCAAGCCCGGTTCAGGTCGGTGTAGTCGACGCACATGCGCCACTTGTCATTGGCCTTCTTTAGCAGGACATGGTTGGTTGCCCAGCTCGGGTAGTGAACTTATCTAATGAAGTCCGCTGCGAGGAGCTTTTCAACTTCCTCGTCGACCGCTTTCCACCACTCCGGGGCTAGGTTGCATTTCTTCTATCTAATGGGCCTAACAGTTCTGATCGTAGAGGTTCCTGGACGGAAGCGCCAATCTGAAGCGTTCGAGTTGGGTCCACTGCTGAGGTCGGAACCGCGACTGTTTCTTCTACTGGTGTGGCTCGTTCTTCATCTTGCTTCATAGGCTGCTCCACCTCGAGGTCGTCGGCTACCTTGGTTTTTCTCTTCATGGTGGCGACGTAGCACTTATGGGACTCGAGTTGGTCATCCCGCGCTACTCCCACACCGAAGTCGGTTGGGAACTTCATAGCCAAATGGTAAGTGGAGACCACCGCCCGTAGGACATGGTTGATCAGTCGGCCTACTATGGCATTGTAGGGGGAGAGGGTCGCAACCACCAAGAAGTTGTGCTTGAATCTGACCACACAAGGCCACGTGCCGACTTCCATAGGTACTGTTATTTTCCCAAGGGGCCAGACTTCTTCTCTACTGAAGCCTACCAAAGGAGTGTCTGCGGGCTTTAGGTCGCTTCTCTACAACTGGAGCTGGTCAAATGTAGCTTTGAAGAGGATGTCGGCTGAGCTGCCTCAGTCGACGAGTACACGCTTGACCTCAAAGTCGTTGACTCTTAGTTTTATTACGAGCGCGTTGTTGTGGGGGTAGTGGACTCCTTGTGCATCATCTTCTGTGAAGAAAATTGACTCTTTTGTCTTTGGCCGTTTTGGGGGGTTATGCTCCTCCCGAGTGGCTTCACGAACCGAAGTCCGAGTTGCTGCTGAAGTGCAACCCGCGACGATAGAGCCTCCCACTATCATGTGGATGGTTCCCTGGACTGGCCTCTCCTCCAGAGGCCGCCTCTACGGTTGTTTGACCAGCCTATTGCTGGACTCGGGAGCATCCTTACCGCGCTCCTCTTGGCGACCTATTTTATTACTATTATTATTATTCTATACAAAGTTTCTCAAATACCCGTGACGGATGAGCTCATCTATCTCATCGCGGAGGTTTTTACAACTCTTGGTACTGTGACCGTGATCTTTGGAAAAACTGCAATACAGATTCAAGCACGACTGTGGCGAGCTCCTCCCTTTGCGCGCTACGATGTAGCGAGCTGCTTTATGGACCCGTTACTTGATTGTACTGGTCCTCAATGTTGAGCTGTTGCTTATGCTGAATCAGTGTCTACGTGTCACCGCTTTATAGGTTGGATCAAATCATCCTTGATGAAGAATCTTTGCTTTGGATCCTCGTGTCGCAATGTCGTTTGATAACACATCTCAACTCCCCAATTTCTTTCTTATCCACTAGTAGACAAAGTAACTAACTAGTCATTCGGTTCAACTTGTTTAGTCATTATCTGTTTACTGACAGCTGAATTACCCTGAACCAAATAACTTAATATATTGATGTGTGTTGTAGTTTAAATAACAAAAATATTGAAGAGTAGAGTAATCAATCCAACTTCCTTAACAAGTTACTTATGAAGGTACAATGCAATAATAAATCGATCAGTTCAGCGGATCGATATGATGAAACCTCTTTAAAAACTGATCATGAATTTCTTCTTTTTGTTCCTCCGTTCCCCCCTGGTTGGTATATATGGTAGTGGCAATTTTAATGTGCATTTAATTTGATACTCAGACAGTTGAAGTAGACTGTGTCGTTGAGATTCTAGTGACTGGCTTTGCTCTGCTAATTGCTAGTTTGCTACAACAATAATGAAAATACTTGTTGGTTTTACCTAAGATCAATTATCATATTTTTTTTTCTTTTAACTCAACGGTGTTTAATTATTCGGAGAATCAAATCAAGATTAATTATATGGAGAACCAGACGGCAGAATTTTCCATGAATTAACCAAATACCACAAGTAGAGAATCTCTACTGGAAAAATTACCATACTGTCGGCAGTCAGAGAGAGAGAGAGAGAGACGTAACATGGAGAAAGGATGGGGACGACCGAACCGACAAAGCTATTTGTGCAATTGATTGTGGACCACCACAGTCAAGACAAGGAAGCGATGGCTACCTCATACCTCATACAGGCTGAGTCAGTCGTCACCGTGATTCATGGAATCATGGCGAAAGATGAATAAATTTTCTGTTTTTCTCAATCCGGGGTCCGGGCAACGCCATTTTATTACTTGCTACAGTCTGAGCCGGGATGAATTTTGTATAATGCGTATCCATATCATCCTTGCAATGTTAATTTTAACTACAATATACGTCAGGTTTTGACATATGTGGCAGCTCCTAAACACCCTTAATTGGATCCAATCGTCACCCCCCCTGTCTGTCTGTACTTTTTCCGTGGGAGAGACGGACCTCTTCCATGTTGCATCAGGCCACCCACCCCAGAGCCAGCCATGTCTATTTTCTTTTTTATTTTTTAAAGTGCTGATTGTGGGTTTTGGGTTTTAATTCTCTGTTAAGTTTGAAATAAACCAGCTAACACTTCAATGATCAATTGAGCCAGTCATGTCTATATATGCTATGGAATATATTTAAATGCTTCTCCCATTATTTTGTCTTCTCTAAATTATTCTTACATGCATGTTAGAGTTATTAATTATAAATATATTAAAGAATGTGAGAGAGAACACTTCTTCTTAAGAAGGGTAAATACGAGAGAGAAAGGCCAACGAATGATGGTGGCACCGTTGGTAGGATCTCTAATTCAGCAGAGAAGAGATCTGGGATCAAATCCCATTGCCACCACGGTTACAAAGACCACACAACTTGAAATTTCACTTTGCGACAAATACTACCTTGTGATAAACACACAAAAAACTTTCACTTGCAAGGTGCGACAAATACCTCTTCCGTTAGAGTATTGCGGGTAAGGTTTAAAAAAGATTTTCATTCTTGTAGATTATTGGATGGATTAATTTCAAGCTGACACCTATACCTGTGCGGTGGAATTAGGAATTCTGAAGACGGACTGAACAGTAAAAAAAACCTTAATTTAATAAATTCATTCATCTAACTGGGTATTTACTGCACAAGTGCAGAGTGAAAGTTACTGGGGTAAATGCCATCGACGTCACAGCATGATGGCGTCAGAGAAAAATTATACTGCACTAAGCGAGGTTATCGTACATTTCACGGGACATTACATTTCCAGATTGGCAACGTGTTGAGAAATTCTCACATCTCATGACTAGCTAGCTAATTTGTTAGGGACGGAATACAACTCTCCACCTTTTAATCCATCATTTGTTTAAATAATTAATTTTATATAAAAATAAAATTGGCCCAAATCTAAATCCAGCATGGTCCCATCGACCACAAAAACGAATAAAACAGCCTGTAGTAGAGCTGTGAGCACAACATCTCACCACTCACCCCCTTCCCTTTTTTTTCTCCTTCTCTCTAGTCTTGGGTTTAATTATTACACTGATTTCAATAACCCAATCTCTTCTCTCTTCTTCCTCTTTCTCTTCCTCCGTCTGTGTTCTATCTTCAATAGCTAGATAGCTACCTCTAGGCATGAGCTCCATCTTCGACAACATTCAGAAGAAGCGAAGCTTCTTCCCTTGCTTACACACCAACCAATCTCTCCCAGTCTCTCAAGCAGCAGGCTCTAATGAACATGGCTTACGTCGAAGACTTTCGTCTATCTCACTCCGAATTCCGCCGATATCCACTCCTGCCACTTCATGGACCTTTCCTCGATCGAAATCCATGTCAGCCATCGGAGAATCGGCCGGCAATTCTATACGGAAATGGTGGGATTGGGGATGGGCTTGGATACTGTCAAGAAAGCCTGTTTTTGCTAAAGATCTGGAGATGAACGAAGAAGAAACGGCAATTCTTGGGTGCCACAGCAAAGGTAGCTGGAGACATGTCTTCTACAAGGTCAGGTCCGAGTTCAGACGGCTTGTCGGTTACGACAATGTTGGTTTACCTCAAACCTATAGGTACGATTCCTATAGTTACTCCAAGAATTTCGACGACGGCAAGAGTTTTCAAGGTTAATTAAAACCAAACAGACTCTGGCCTAAGGTTAAGATCTAAGGCTAGTAATTCTTCTTTTGTTTTTGTGTTATCTTTTGTTTTTCTTTTCCCATCCCTCTCCTCTGTTTTGGGGTTTCATATTGTTATTATTTGTTGAATGGAAATTTATTGGCTGTAAGTAGATTTTATAAATAGATTATTCAAATATATTTGTTTAATTTTTTTTTTAACGTGTGGGAATAACGACGCGGAGTTGGACAGAGATGATTATATTATCACAGATTGAAGAAGGGGGTGAGATCGATTAGGTCGTTGCATGTGTTATTTTTAGTGTAGCTACATCGAATTTATTCATTTTAACAAATTTTTAGTTGTATGACTCTGATTTATAATATTTTTGGATCTCAAAATCAAAACCAGATATGTATTAAAAATGTGAAAATTTTAATGTGGTATATCGGTTGTGGGGAATTTCTTTATTTTATTTGCGTGAGCTGATTATGGAATAAGCTAGTCTACTCAATCACTCCCTTTGCACATAATAAAATTGTCTGGAGGATGCAATTCAGGAAACACGCTGTCTCCATTTAGGACGAGACAGGTGCTGATGACAAGGGTTAAGTGATCGATGCATGTAGCGATTGCTTCAGTAATTGCATAACACCAACGCTAATCGCTTGTAAGTGTGTCAATGCACAGGTTTTGGATTGACCCCGTCCAGTAAAAAATCAATTTGGACGGATTGGACGGATCAACAAGATATATTGGATTGGATTAACTGATCCAAAATATTTATTGGATTGGATTGGACTGATCCATCCATAACAAATTTATATTAGATTGGGTTGGATTAAATTAATATCTGATCCATTGATATAAAATAAGAATATATGTATCAATGGACTGGTTTTGGGTTGAAATCAATTTAAATCAAAATGAATTTGAACAGATTAAATGGTTCAGATATTGAATTAGACCGATCCAAATTGGTCTTAAACATTTATTAGATTGGATTGGACCTGGTTCATTTATAATGGACTCACATCGGACTGGATTTGGACCAAATCCAATCCAATTGACACCCCTAATTCGCTAGTGCGTGTATCAACCAATTTGATCACTTCCAAATCCAGTCCAATTGACACCCCTAATTCGCTATTGCGTGTATCAACCAATTTGATTACTGGGATGCAAGTGATTAATTACTCTCCTATATATATATATATATATAGGTGTCCAGTTTGAACCCTTAGAAAGCAAATATTTTGCTTATAACTGTAAAAAGAGAACGAAGGCCGACGTCTGGCTCTCTTTGAACTTTGAACAATAACGTACTGAAAATATATAGTTATTCACTGCTTGGCTATTTTATGGGCAATAACCAAATTAAGTATTGTAAAAATGTTTTTTCATCATTTGACATACAACCAAACGGAGCCTACACTGCAGAAGTGAAAAAAAATAGGTGTAAATCTGTAATGTCCTTGCTTTGAGCCACCGACGACCATATACAAAAAAAGCCACCGACATGAACACCGAGAAAAAATTAAAGAAAAAGAAAAAAGGATGTGGCATTGCCGTAAATATAGCTACCACCATGTATGAGTACGAATGGGTCCTACGCAATTGCGGTAAGTAGAGGTAGCTTCCTAAGAAAGCCAAGTTCACATGCCCCCCATGTGCATGTGGCATGTGCAGTAGAGTTCACGGTTGATCCGTCCCTCAGGTCTGGAGAATCTGTTGCCTCTTTTACTTTTTATTCCCATCCCAGCTTGGAAATTGGAATTGAGTCATTAGTCATATGTTGGGATGTGGATGTGTAGCCTGTACTCTGTAGGGAGTTGATGAATTGGACTTGGATCGAAATTCTCACATCGGGCCCGTGAAGAAGTTGTGGACTCAACTCAATCCCCATTCACCAGGGTCCAGGGACCTCAGACTTCCAACATTCATCGCAATAATGTACAACTCAAAAGTAAGAATGAAACATCATAGGAAAAGAAAACACAGTAGCAAAGCGTACAAAAATTAAACCAGATGAACCAAAAAGAAAAAAAAAAAAAAAAGCAAACAGCAAAAGAAGAAAAACTAAAACAGGAATTCCTGCCGGCTGCTGTATCCGGATCTGATTCACCCATCTTGGCATCTTGCACTTGCATTGAGCATTTGATACATCATAGATATCCACGTATTTATAAACACCCATGCGTACGCACCACACATGTAAAACTAGTACTGCAAGTAAGGAAGTATAGTGCATGCAACAAAAATTGTTCATCACTACAGCACCGGCCCATAACCACGAGACGGGATCTGCACATCCACCGTGCATTGAGAACATATCCCGTGAATAATAATTGATTAGTACGGGAGATGATCCCAATGCATAGTAAGATGTGCGTGTGAGGCACCAGGTGTTAGGAGCACATGTGGTCTCCGTAACTACTCATCAAGCCAATACCGAGCCCGGGGTGAAGTTCATTCCAATTTTCAAATCAATGTTTTTTAAAATTTGATCGAACCAGACGGTTGAACTGGAAAAACCGGGAATCGATCACCTGATTGGTTCTGATTTACCCCAAAACCGGATTGGACCAATTTATCCTAATTTTAATAAAAATTAATGTTTTGGTTAATATATAAAGAAAATTAAATGTTTAAGATTAATATAATAATTTTAGTTCTAATTTCTATATTAATTAATATTAATTCATTAGTTGCAACTTGTAATTATAATATAAAACTTAAGCAAATTAAACCATTACTTAGTTAATAACAATTAACACAAAAAGAGCTAAGTTATAGTAGTATTTAATTATTTTATGAGTAAATCCAATTGTCTAAAATAAACTTAATCATAAAAGTAGTAATTAAATAATATATAAATATTTATTAAATATAGCAGTATTAGTTATTTACTTGCATATATAAATGATTACTATCATAAAATTAGTTAAATAAATAAGTAATATAATAATTATAATATGATTATAATTATTAATTATTTTTGTTACTAATAAAATTTTTAATATTCCATTTAAAAACCTATATTAAAAACTAATAAAATATTTAAAAATATAATTTGAAATTCCATTTAAACTCCAAATAAAAATGCCTTTCAAAAAAAGATGTAAAATTCATTTTATTAAATTTAATTGATGCGAATAATTACATTAAATTTAAAATTTAAGATTAATAAGAATTTCATTTAGCATTAAGTAATAAATATAAAGTCCCAAGAATAATTAATTAATAGCAATAGTAGAAAATTCTCGATTAGTACCCTATACTTTGGGCCTAGTGCCACTTTAGTCCCCAAACTTTAAAACGCGGCAATTCAGTACTCGAACTTTCAGAGTGTGTCAATCCAATACATGTCGTTAGCCAACCGTTAAGTGGCATTTGAAAGACACAAATGCCTTTTGAGTCTCATCTAATTTTCTTTATCAATCATCCATATGTTGATACAAAATGAACAGTCTCAAATCCTTGCCTCTTCTATTCAAGAAAGTTGGGGTTACTATCTTATTGGGTATTCTGGTGACCCCAACTTTCTTGAATAGAATAGACAAGGATTTGAGACTATTCATTTTTTGTCAATGTTTGGGTGATTAATAAAGAGAATTAGATGACATTCGAAGGGTACTTGTGTCTTGTCAAATGGCACTTAATAGCTATTTAACAGGTTGGTTAATGGCATGTACTAGATTGGCATGTATTGAAAATTCGGGTACTAAATTGTTGTGTTTTAAAGTTCGGGGACCAAAGTGTCACTAGACCCGAAGTACAAGATACTACTATGAAATTTTCCCTTAATTTAATTATAATTCAAAATTAAATAAATAATATATGATAATATAATACTAGGATTTATAATACTATAATATTAATGTTATTATAATAATTATAGTTAATTATATAATCTTCTATTAATTATTAGTTATAAATGTTGTAACTCAGAAATAATGTTTGAATTGGACATGGACGACATTGGCTCAATTGAGAATGCCATAGGTCTCCTTTATATTGCATTAATGGAGCTTAATTGGTGTATGATATATTTGTTTAGGACTAGGACCAAGACGATGCTTCCATTCTAATTGTTTCTCTCCCCCAATAATTGACCAAGTTGAAGCAAAATACCCTCATAAAAAAACAGAAAACAAAATATGAATAAAAAAGAGAAATCATATGTCCCATGTGAATTGAACTAATTTACAATTAACAAAAAAAATAAACGATATAATTCTAAAGAAAGCCACATAGTTGTCTCCAAAGATAAAATAAAATTGATGAGAAATCAATCAAACAACGATTGGGAACTGGTTGAGATGCATAATGTAGAAGATAGAGGAGGTTAGGTGATTAATTATAAATAGTGTTATATACTTTCAAGACAGTAATCTAAAGACATTTTTCTTTTTTTCCTTCCCGCAGAGCTCAAAACATATTAGCTCATATATTACTTTTTGACATGCTTCCTATCTTTCATTCTTAATAATTGATTGTTGTTCTTTTGTTTTGGATTCATCGAGTAAGAAAAACATTTGTTCCGCCTCCCTCTTTTTGGTTTTGTACACAGAGTACAAAGTATCTCAATTCACGCGTTACTTTTATTGGTTTAGTGTTTCATTCTCCATCATATCAAATATCAAAGTATCTTTTGCATTCATTAGTCAATCCAGTTGTATACATTCTTTTCTCTTCTTTTTCTGTAGTAAATAAGAGAAACATTTGTAGTAAATATGCCAAAACACGGAGTATAGAGTTTTTACATTGAAAACAATTAAGGCTCAGTTTGAAAAGAGTAATGATGTAATCGTTTTTGGCCACGTAACAATGTTTTGTGATCTAAAAATTTTTGGCAAAGTACCTCGTTATTCGACCCGGTGGTGGCGTACCTTAGTGACGAGCTACTTGGTGGCGAACTGCCTGGTGGCGAATTGCCTGGGGGCGAACTGCCTTGGTGGCGAACTGCCTGGGGTCGAACTGCCTTGGTGGCGAACTGCCTTGAGGCGAACTGCCTTGGTGGCGAACTCCCTGGTGGCGAACTGCCTGGGGGCGAACTGCCTTGGTGGCGAACTGCCTGGGGGCGAACTGCCTGGTGGCGAACTCCCTAGTGGCGAACTGCCTGGGGGCGAACTGCCTTGGTGGCGAACTCCCTGGTGGCAAACTGCTTGGGGGCAAACTGCCTGGTGGCGAACTCCCTGGTGGCGAACTCCCTGGTGGCGAACTCCCTGGAGGCGAACTGCCTTGGTGGCGAACTCCCTGGTGGCAAACTGCCTGGGGGTGAACTGCCTGGTGGCGAACTCCCTGGTGGTGAACTGCCTGGGGGCGAACTCCCTACTAGGTGGTCGATGCCTTGGAGAATGTTGGAGCTCCCTGGTGCGGCACAATCCGACTACCCTCAGCATGAGGTGGTCTTCTTTCCTTTGTAGGCTGCGGGAGATGAGGGACCTGCGAGAACTTCATCTTTTCCTCATCTTTGTAGGTGGCGGGAGCTGAGAGACCCGCGAGAACTCCATCTTTTCCTCCTCTTTGTAGGTGGCGGGAGTTGAGAGACCCGCGAGAACTCCATCTTTTCCTCCTCTTTGTAGGTGGCGGGAGCTGAGAGACCCGCGAGAACTCCATCTTTTCCTCCTCTTTGTAGGTGGCGGGAGCTAAGGGACCTCCGAGAACTCCATCTTTTCCTCCTCCTTGTAGGTGGCGGGAGTTGAGGGACCTCCGAGAACTCCATCTCTTCCTACTCCTTGTAGGTGGGGGGAGCTGAGGGATTTCCGAGAACTGCATCTTTTCCTCCTCTTCGTAGGCGGCGGGAGCTGAAGGACCTACGAGAACTGAATCATAGGTCCCGGGGGTACTTTCCCGGTGGGGGCTCTCCGATGCTTAAGTTAGCACTCATATTGTAGAGAGCTTTGAAGATAATATGAGAGAGCTAGAGAGTAGGGTTACTTCCCTTTCTTTTCCATCCCCTTCCCCTTTGGAGGGTGAGGTCTTTATATACCGGAGTCTTCGCGAGTTAGGTGGGTGAAAAGCCTCCAAACAGTAAGACTCGTTGCATCCGATCAGAACTGGGGTACGGTGGTGAACTCCTCGAGGTCGTCAAGCTGGCGCTTGTGTCAGGCGGCCAGGTCGGCGCTTGGGCCGGGTTGTCAGAGGGGTGCCTGCGTCAGTCGGCGGGTCAGTGTTTAGGCCAGGTTGTCAGGTCGGCGCCTGTGTCAGTCGGCGGGACAGTGCCTAGATCAGGTCGTCAAGCTGGCGCCTGTGTCAGTCGGCGGGTCAGTGTCTAGATCAGGTCGTCAAGCTGGCGCCTTGGCCGGATCATGCGCTAGGCTGGTTCGGGTCGGCCAGGTCGCGCAGGCCGCGCGCTAGGACGCGTGCAGTTCGCGCAGGCCGCGCGCGCGCCGTGCAGTTCGTGCGCGCCGCGTAGGCGTGCGTCAGGCCGCGCGCAGGTCGCGCCAGGCCGGCCAGACAGGTGCCCGGGTGGGTCACCAACTTCGTAAGTTTGTTGGCTGGGTGTTTTCCTAGTTGTCACGAGGTGCCACATGTCATAATTTTACTGGAGGGCCAAATCTGCCCTCATCAAGTACAAATACAAATATATACAAAGTATATTATAAATATATATAAAATAATACAAAATACACTATTTTTGTATTTTATATATTTGTATTTGTACTTGATGCTGCGGAATCGGGCACTCCTAGCTAGCTGCTGACTGGCTCCTATCTTTCAATGGACGGCACCTAAGAAGAAGACGGTGAAGAATTCCCGGCGGACTTGCCCGGTGGGAATACCCCGATGCTTAAGTTAGAACGCTGCGAAAGATAGTAAAAGTGCAAAGAGGCTAAGAGTGTAAGTCGCGCTAGATCACTAAGTGCTCCAGATTAGCTTGAGAGCAAGCTCGAGTAAGGTAAGATGATTCAAGATCCAAAATCATATCAGATCCCCTCCCCTTCGACTAAGAGGCTCTTATGTAGTCGCAGCCGTTATCTGCTAGGGCTGCGCAGGTAATCGTTGCAAGGTACTACCCAATCAGGTGAGTGACACGTCCCAGAAAGACAAGCACGCCACCATCTTTCGAGAGACGTGGGTGCAGTCTGTTGAATGGGTAGGGACTACACCATCGGTTTGGAGACGTGACACGGTCTGACAGGTACGGTCTTGTCAGATAGAAGCTTCCTGAGAGCATCGCGTTGCTTAGTCGTGAGCTACCCTGTCGCATAGCGATCTATTCTATTGCGAGCTACTTTGTAGCGAGCTCCTAAGGGTACTTTGAGGTGACCCTTCTCAAGATTGTCTTTGGGGCAGTTTTTCTGCCTAAGTGTTGGAGCGAGCTGATTACCCTAGCTCGCGAGCTAGGATAGACTTGGAGTATTCCCTTTCAGTAGATCAGAGGTCCTCGAGCTCGCGTTGTAGCGAGCTATCATGCGGGCTTGTTACTTAGCCGCGGTCAGGTTGTGGTGTTGAGCTGTTGTTCGTGCTGAGTCATGTCCACGTGTCATCGTCTCAAGGGGTCGGGTCAAATCACCCTCCATCAGTACTCCTTCTGGATAAAATCTATAGATGTATATGAAGTTGAAACCATGGAATCATTGGGATTCGTATAATCCAAATTTCTATTTATTAATAAAAATGAATGCAAATTTTAGCAATTTCCATTGGGGATCTAACTTGGATAATGGTTAGACTAGTAGAGGGGCCTGCTTCATAGGGGTTGGAATGGAATCATCAACTAGTCGATCCGTTGATCTCGTCTTTGGCCAAAAATCATTGAATCGATCAATGATCCATTGATCTAAGCAGCCGAACCATTGACCCATTGATATGTTCAATAGTTTTTGGTTGTTTTTTATTTTTTTAATCGATCATCCAAGCAATTGGTTCTACTTTATCCTAATCTCGGTCCATAGCCAAAAATCGTTGAATCGGTTAATGACCCATTGACCTAGGCAGTCGAACAGTTGACCCGTTCAATGATTTTTTGTCATTTTGTCATTTTTTTAATTTTTATTATTAGAACGGGTCATCCGTTCAAACCGAACGGTTGAATTGCCGACCTGAAAACCGGTGGCCAAAATGGTTCCATTTTGGGGTTGTATGAGTCACACGCTCGAATGACATAACATGTATGATACTGGTTAATGAACCTCTCACACTCAATTTTTTGCCTGTAATTTCTGTTGTCAAAACGGACTGTCCGTTCGAATCGGACAATCGAACCACCAACCTGAAAATCGGTGCCCAAAACAGTTTAGTAAATTTTTGCTTATAATTTTTTGTTGTTAGAATGGGTCGTCCATTCGAACCGAACAGCCGAACCATCGATCCAAAAACCAGTGGCCAAAACCGTTCCGTTTTCGAGTCATATGAGTCACACGTTCAAATGGCATAACACGTATGATACTACTTAATGGACCTCACAAATTCAATTTTTTGCCTATAATTTTTGTCAGAATGAATTGTCGGATGATCGAACCATCGACCCAAAAACCAGTGGCTAGAATGGTTTCGTAATTTTTTGCTTGTAATTTTTGTTGTCAGAATGGGCCATTTGTTCGAACCGAACGGCTGAACAGTCGATTGTCAAAATGTTATTAACAACATTTATCAATAATAGTAAGTAATTATACTATTTAATTAAATAATCATTAATGATAATTTTAATAATTTTATTTAGTTATTTTTAATATAGCAGTAATTATTAAATTTATGAATAGGATTTATTAACGATATTCATTAAATTAATAATTGCCAAAATTAAATTAAATTAACAATATTTATTAGTAATAGTCAATAATTATAATATTTTATTAAATAATCAATAACAATACTTTTAATAACATTTTTAATTATTTTGAATATAAAAATAATTACTATATTTATTAATAACAATATTTGTAATTTTAATTTTGAGTAAAATTTAAGTAAATATCTATTTGTTAACAATATTTATAATAATAGTAATTATTAATTATAATCACTAATTATATTTTTATTAAATTACTGTAATAATCAGTAATTATTAAAATTGGGTTACTAAATTTATTAACAACATTTTTTAATAACAAAATTTATAATTTTAATTCAAAGTAAAATTAAAGTAAATATCTAGTTATTAACAATATTTATAATAATGTCAATTATTATTATAATCACTAATTATATATTTATTAAATTACTATGATAATCAGCATTATTATTAAAGTAATTATATTATTACTGTAATTAATTAGTAATTATTGTTATTAATTAGTAACTAATTACTGGAAAATGGGTGCATGTTATTACACTATTAATTACTGTGATTAATTAATAATTATTTTTATTGTTATTAGTTAATAATTAATTAGTAATTAATTATTGGAAATGGGTGCTCGCACTTGGAATCTACTTGCACGAGTAGACTCCATTTCCTGAGTGGAGAGAACATCCATATCCTTTAAATATATATATATATATATATATATAGATAGATAGATATATAAGATAAGAGAGACATAAACCCCAAAAAATGATATTTGAATTTGATAGGGGGCTTAGGTAGAGGTGTAAATTGGGCTATGCCGCCCATGGTTCAACATCATCTTAAGACGGTTTGGCCCGATAGTCCACAGGCTGTGCCACAGCCTAGCACGATTGTCTGGGCCGTTGGGCAATGTCGGGCTTGGGGTTTCAGGTCAATGGGCCTGGCCAGCATGGCCAGCACTACCATGCCATGCCGCCTAGCCCAGCCCGTGGTATGACTTGACACAACCCATATATATAATATAGTATATAATATATTAATAAAATAAACAATTTTTTCAATTTTATTATACTATTTTATTTAATTATTGTATATATAACTATATAAGAAATTGTATACATCAAAATTCATATAAAATTAAAATTTTAAGTTTTTTTTCAATTTTTTAAATAAATAACTTTGACCCGATCCACAGCCTAATTTGGCCCAAAGCTTGGCCCCAGACCAGACTAGCTTGACACAGGCCGACCCCACGTAATATCCCAAGGAAGGGAGGCATGGCCCACGGACCGTTAGGACCCAACCCACACTTTTTGTGAACCGTGCCATACCAGCCCAGCACAACCCGTTTTACACGTCTAGGGCTCCTTCTGTCTTAATTTCTCTTAACAAAGCTAAGCAGTGGTTGAGGTATTTTTACTGGGCATAATAGGAGATGCCAATAAAAGAAGATTCGGCAGAAAATCATGTTTTAGGTTTTGATCTGGTCAATTTCTCACCATACATGGCTATGTGTGGTGGCTCCTCACAGAAAAGTTATATGCTATGCTTGGTAAAAAAATCTGGAGAGCCCGAATCTATCTGGAGCGCTTCAAAGCAGCTGAACCTTCATCTCAGCCCTCCCAAACGAACCCCAAGTGTGATTAAAACTTAAAAGCAGCTTTTCCATTCCTCTTAAGCACGCCATTTATAACAACCCTAGACTCAACTGGATTTAGGTTGCTTTCACAAAAGTCACAACGGATGCGTCACACAGGTTTTTTTTAGTACAATGTAAAACCTCCTACCATTTGCATTTCACCATTTAACTCCACAAACACTTTCTGTAGTATTTTTTGTTCAAAGCTCCAATGCATAGACTATGCAATTGAACGCCGCCAATTTAGGGGTGTCAATTGTACTGGATTTGGTTCAATCCGATCCAGTCCAATGTGAATCCATTACAAATAGACCAGGTTCAATCCTGTCCAATGAATATTTTGAATCATTTTGAATTGGTCCAATTCAATGCTTGGACCATCTAATCTTTTTGAATGTATTTTAATTTAAATTAATTCTAACTTAAACTAGGTCCATTGACACCTGTATTCTTATCTTCTAGCAACGGACCAGATATTCCCTCAATCCAAACCAATCCAATATAAATTCATTATGGATAGGTTAGGTTCAATCCAATCCAATAATGTTTGGATTGGTCTAATTGACGGATATGTCTTGTTGGTCTGTCCAATCCATTCAAATTGATTTTGTTTTGCATGGGATCCAATCCAAAACCGGCCCGTTGACACCCCTAGGCCAATCCACTGCGCCCCCTATCTGATCGATGTTCTGCATCGGTAACTAGATCCCTGCATGTAACAAAAAACAGTTAGGAAGCTCCCTACTTCCTTTTGCTTTGAATCATGGTTTTATGAGCTTGCTAATTGTGGGCTTGATTGGGCCCAACTTTGTAATTGGGATCTCGAACTTCCGCCAAAAGAATTATAAGCCCAAATCGCTATACAGAGAATGAGAGAAGCTCAATGTAAGATATGGCAAATATATGCAAGTTGGTCATTGTTATCTTGTTGCGTCGGTTCACTAACATTCCTCACATCGTGAATAGCCTTCCTTCAATGCTTGAAATTTGTGGTTCGGCCACAGGAACATAAGTGGGCTGGTGTAGGGAAGCTCCCTAATTGACACAGCAATACACAGCAAAACGAGCAGTAGATCCCGACTCCGAGTGGTTACGTGGCATAATAATAGTAATAAATGTGGGAGTTCCATCCATATTTTGTACCATACCCCGGTCAATCTCTGTCTAGGTTTCTGTCGTATTTTAACAGAGCGGCCATTAATACACTTTCTGCATTCTTAGTTACAGAGATACTGTAGTACAAACCAAGAAGATAGTTGATGCTTTACACGGCCTTGTTCTTCAATTTTGACCCTCATCGATGAATTATGATAGCTACTTCTCCCCCATCCACTTGAATGCCTGTTGTTCAAAACTCATCAGTGAATTCTCTCTTCCCTCAACTCTGTTATGTAACAGAGACCTTTTTCCATCTGGAATACTGACATGGCAGAACCAGTCGGTCGGTCTATCTGATAGTAGAATCCGTAGATTGCCTTCTTCCCATTGGGATTAGTTTCTTTAACTCGCCCTTATAAATCCTATATTAACATTATTCCTTAAACTTCTTTCAATCACCTCGTCTTTTTTTTTTTTCTTCAAATAATGCCAGATGGCAAAACATCTGAAACTTGATACAAGGGAAACCACCATGTGGAGAGTTTTGAATCCTAATAATTCCATCGTCCATGTATAACTTAGGAATTAGTTAGTAAGCTATGATCCTGCACTCCTGCAGGCAGGTGCAATGTTAAATGTGGAGTATCTTTGAACGATTTGGGACATTGATCTCCTAGTTATTATGTTATGTTTTTCATTCCTCTACGTTTATATGGGAATGGGACTGGGAGGGAAGGAGGAGAGAAAGGGGGAACAGTTCACAGTAAATTGATTGACCGTTGGAGAATTAAAGGCGGGTGAAAGGAGTTGGTTGGTTGGACTGTTGGAGGAGGAGAAGAGGATGACTAGGAAAAGATTTTTGGTCTCTCTATTCTTTGTCTAGGTTGCCCCAGGTCAGTCTGTACATTAATAAAGATATAGATACAGCCATACAGGTGGGAAGAAAAAAAAAAGACAAAAGAAAGCAAAAGCTGTTAGAACTTAGAAGGCGTTACAACCAAACGACGAAATAAGAACAGATGAGAGTAATGGTAATGGAGTTTTACAGTAAAAAAGATAGATGGGCCCCACCTATATATAAACCTAAGGGTTTTTACTTGTAAAAAAAATCTTAGGTTTAATGGTAATGGGTTGCATTTCCATGCCTACGTAAACTGATGCTCCTAGTATGGATGTGGCGTGTGCACGAATGTATCCGACCTGTCACGTCGCTTCTAAATTCTAAGCCCAGCCTCTGGCGTCTGGCACATGCACCCTATTGCGAGCTCCTCCCTCCCTCACGCTCATCGGAATTTGGAAATCCCTCTTCCTTTGCGATTCCAAAGCATCCAACACATTGGTTAATCCCAACTCGTCTCAGTAAGAAGAATTTATGAAGTGGGATATCTAATTCTTATCCCACTCACTCAAATTGTTTTGGCCTACCACATACGACAGAGCGCGTAGTCATCTGTTTGAGCCGTAGCCCATAATCAGGCCTAGCTATATATAAGAGTTGATGGGTTGGGGCCTGGGGGGACGTTGGGACTTGGGAGACAACTCACATAGCTAGCTAGAGCTCTAGTTGGGTTAGAGGTTGGCAGATCTACCGTCTATATAGTTGAGAAAGGAGTAGCTAGGTGGGAACATGATAAGCCATACTATTGCTAACTAATTAACCACACGTCCTGACGATCGAGATCGAGGCTCCTGAATCCTTATTGAAAAGGCTTAACCCCATGACAGCAATTATTTGGTTCCAAATCCAGGCATGATAAGAGATATGATAGACATTTGCATGCAACACGCAACCTGCAGCAACTAGCGAGCAAGAATGCCAATGCCATAGTCTGGTGAGGAGTTAGGGCGGCCACTTACCAACTTAATTAATTTTAGGGGATTTGACAAGGAAAAGCTTCTTCAATCCCTGCCCAAGTGCGTTAATGAATTTACAATTTAGGGAAGACCACCATATTTCACCTTGTGTCTCTAATTCTATTAACTTTTTTTTTTTTTATTAACCACATAAGATAAGGCCACCTAGCATTTAGCAAGAAGGATTGGTTGATTGATATCAGACAGTACATGCTGCAAATTGACTAGACGGCTTCCTGGCTCCTGGGCCATTATCTGTATGGGATTTTTCATTTATAGGCCGGTGGCGGCCGGTAAGGAATTAAGCTCATTTATGCTATGTTTGATCTGAAGGAAAAAGTAGGAAAAAGAAGGAAAAGATAAAGATACTTATACATGGCTTGTAAAGAATCGGAATAAAGAACCAGAAGGCCACATAGAAAATATTTCCTAAACCTATCTAGGCAAGTGGACATATATACAGTATGTACCTCAACCTCTAGGATCCATAATAGATTGATATAGAAAATTCAGCAAGTTCTATATTAGGTTCGCTATTTGTCTAGAAACTAGAAATGTTGAGTGAAGAGAACGTTAAAAATTTGCCGCTTGACCATGAGGGCTTTCTAAAATCTAAAATTCACATTTCTAGTACCATTGGCTTAAGGAAAGCAGGCTTTCCTGTAGGCCACCCACAGGCCATAATGCTTATGTGGACAGCCCTATTAGCTGGGTCGGCGGTTCAGAGAGCCAGATCATGCATGCAGTTGGCTTCAAAGTTCAAACTCTCGGCCCCACGAGAGATGTGTAGTTGTTGCTTGCTTGGGCTTTATCTATCTTTAGATGCATATCATATCTCTGCATCGGCCGGCACGTCATTATTCAACAGGCCTATAAAGCTTCCAGTTCCGCTGGAATGATATTTCTTTTGTAAGTGTCTTAGAAAGCCGAAAGCGTTTTCCTTTTTCTTTATTTATATATATATTACAGAGAGAGAGAGATTACTTATAACAAAATGGGATATTCATTCATTTGGTCGTTTTCTTTATTGGACAAGTACGGAACAAAAGGGCACCGAGGGACGATGGATTTGCAGAGAGATCGAGGTCTATGATTGAAATCTACAACGATTATCTGTAATGTAATTCTGCATGCAAATTAACATTGTGTATGCATCGCATAGTGTATCCACGTAGAGAGAGAGAGAAGACGAAAAGGAAGAATTGAATGAGGGGATCTGACTTTGCTTCCTCCACCGTCTCTCTCTCTCTCTATCTCTATCTCTGTGTGTGGACTTACGTACCGTGAAAAGCAGGTGGTGGCGGTGAGCCAGTCCGTCCTTCCAACAGATCCTTGGTATTTATTGCCTTTCACCACCCACCCCCTCGCCCAATGTGGCCCCCCACCCCCACCCTCACCAATTACCAACACACTTGGGTTGGGTCACCACCCTCTCCGTCTCCAGTCTCCTGTTCCTTTTCTTTTCTCTACAACCTCATGCTATTTGCGAACTGCCATGCATGCTCTCTGCCTTTCCCCTGTTACTCTTCTCTCTCTCTCTCTCTCTCTCTCTCTCTCTCTCTATATATATATATATATATATATATAAATATACATACATCAAAACATGCAGTATTTGACGACACATCCCAGTCCACCGCCTCTCTCCTCTCTGGACCCATTATTTAGTTGCTGGTGGGTCTCGAGTTCAATCAGACACGGTCTGATTATACAAATTCACTGCACACGAAGCATCCCTGTCACACATTTAATATTTTATTATTATTTATTATTGCTGTAAATGAACATTAATTAAAGAAAAACTAACTGCTTGTAACTACTACTACCATGTATTAATTGTGTAGGCTTTTGTAAGAGCACAACCCCATATGGGAGGGATCCGAACACACAGGCCACAGCAGAGACAGAGGGGAACCTTTCCATAATGGACTACTAGCCCCCCGGCCGTCTTGTAGGCTGCTGAATTCACAACAATAGCAATAGTGTGCGTAAAAACCCATTTTAATTTTTGATATTTACATGCCCATCTCATCTCCACTACTACTCGTCATTTCATTATTCACACATGCATCAGATCAGACATCTTAATTCAAGTGGAAAAGGATAGAATAGAATGCTTAAATATTGATCTGAAACCAGGCACTGACCATTTGTTGAGGTTGGGTCCCCTGCTACAACCAGGCCATCTCCCCACTTATTGCTACTTGCTACCAACGACAACAATGCAAGTTAATGCAGGCAGCAGGGAGAACGGGGGGAAGGGACCAAAATCCAACGGTTAGATCCCCAGGAATCTTCCTGGGAATCAAGGATCCCACGGTTAGATCATTGGGAATTTTGACTCTTGTACGGAATTACTGCTACCTCATTTATTACCTTTCCCATCCCAATTTGTAGTTTCCCCTTCCCTTACCCCCACCCTCTCTCTCTCTCTCTCTCTCTCTCCGATCATTGGGAATTCGCCATCATTCCCTTCCCAATTTGTAGTTTCTTCCCCCTCCTTTTCGTCCAAGGTCGAGACAAACACAGAAGAAATGATATTATTCAAGCAAGAAAAAAAAAAGGTGGTGCTTTGGGGAACATTTAATTAAAGTAAATTAATAATTGTTTGAGACTGAGTTGAAAGAAGAAAGAAGAAGAGAATGATGGCGGGTGTGGCCCATAGAGAAAGTAGTAACCTTATTGTCTGGGTCTGGGTGGTACATTTTACATACAGATAACAGATCCCATGCACGAACTGATTGACTCTATAATTAAAAAGTTATATATGGATCCACACTAGCTTCCCTGTCTGTCTAACATTTGCGAAATCCATCACTATCAACCACCTTAACCAGATCCCACTTCAAACTTCAAAGACCTATGTCTCCCATGAAAATAATGGTCCAGTGCCATTCCCATTTCGCAGATCACGTGGGCCTGGGTTCGGTTCGGACCAACCGTCACCCAATTTTTACAACGCGGGAAGTGAGAGAGTGGGTCAGCTCTGTCACAGTCATCATATTTTTTCTAACCGGGTCAACCCGAGGCCTACCCAAAACCCCAAATGGGAATTGGCCAACTTCTATAAAGATCAAAACTCCTCTGCGACACATTACTACTTAGTACTGATGAGCAAACAAGTAAACAACAGGAGTTACTGTTATCAACTATTTATTTTAGTTGGTAATGACTAATAACAGTCATCATCTCATCTCATCTCCAGGCTGCAGCTTCCCTCGTGTAAATGTGTAACTCCACTCCGAAAAAGCTCTCGGTACCATGTTCATTCACACACGCACGCATAAATATATAATCTCTGCAACCAACTCTACATTTACTTCCTAATCCCCCCTATTTCTTGGTTTAATTTCCTTCTCTTTTCTATTTTGTTGCCTCTTTGGGATCCTTTCAAGTTTCAGGTGCACTTTTGCAGGCCCTTCATAGCCTTTAATGAACCCAAATCTGCCCAGCCTAATAACTTTACCCTATCTTCGGTTTCAGTGCTTCTCTCTATATATACTACCATCATTCGTTTATATTCGCTTTTACATCGCAAGCGTACTCTATCTCTCTCTCTCTCTCTCTCTCTCTCTCTCTCTCTCTCGAAAGCTTTTTGCGTTGCGAGCAGCGTATAGTGTCGCTGTGTTGATGTTAGCCATGGAAGAAATCCTATGTGAAGTGCATGGAGAAGATACCAACGAGCAAGGGTTGCCTCCAGGGTTTAGGTTTCACCCAACTGATGAAGAGCTTATAACCTTTTATTTGGCTTCAAAGGTGTTTAAAGGGAGCTTCTCCGGTGTTGAGATTGCAGAGGTTGACCTTAATAGATGTGAACCATGGGAGCTTCCAGGTATGATTGATGAAGAAAGTGAAAAAAAAAAAACAAAATCGAAGAAATAAATATTCTTCATGTTCTTTCTTTTCTTTGTTTATTTCATGGGTTTTAAGAGCTTACATGAAACTGCTTCTGTTTGTGTTTCGTTTATGGTCTATATCTTCACTTCGCGTGATAGCATTCCAAAATTTGAAATAGACATCTTTTCTGTAGTGTAAAGACTAAAGAGAATGATTTATGTCTTCACTTTCTTTATCTGCAAAGCATGTAGAACTTAAAATGACTTGTCCCTTTTCTTGTATATGGGGTTTCTTGTTAAGTTGGGACTCGGGAGAGCTTTCAAGCAAGAACCCTAAGAATATCTTGATAACTTGGTTCTCTTTCCTTATGTCATTATTTCTTTAATATTTTCTGTCATTGTCAAGTGTATGGATTAAACTATTGAAGTTCTGATATCCTCTTCTCTCCATTTTTTTTTCGTTTTTAGAATGAAAATCCATCTCAAAGTTGGGAAAATTTTCTGACACCACAACCAAATCAAGAGAGAGACAGAGATAGTTATAGCATTGTCTACTGTTATTTATGTCATTATTTTCTTTTTTTTTTTCCTTCTTTTTATTTTGACTTTTCAGACATAGCCAAGATGGGGGAGAGAGAGTGGTATTTCTTCAGCTTGAGAGATCGAAAGTACCCAACCGGCTTGAGGACTAACCGAGCAACCGAAGCTGGGTACTGGAAAGCCACAGGGAAAGACAGGGAGGTTTACAGTGCCTCAAATGGAGCTCTGCTTGGCATGAAGAAAACCCTAGTATTCTACAAGGGTAGAGCTCCCCGAGGTGAGAAGACCAAGTGGGTCATGCACGAGTACCGCCTAGATGGTGATTTCGCATATCATCACACGTGCAAGGTAGATTCATCACTCACTCACTCTCTCTCTCTCTCTCTCGGCCTAACAGTTTAGACAATAATACAAAAGTAGCTTATGCTGTGCTCATTGGCACATGCAAGACGTTAGTAGTAGAAATCGTTATTATTGTTATTCGTAGTTTTCGTTTTGGCTTGTTTAGATTCTGGTTGGCCTGCTTTGGTTTTGAAAAAAAAAAAAGGAAAATTAAATGAAAATTCAGTTCAGTTCCACACTTCCACTCACTTTTTCCTGCCTTTTTTTCATCTAATTATTATGTCTTAAGTTTTAGTTTAATACTTGTCAAAAAACAAAAAAAAAAAAAGGGTTTAGTCGAGCATCCATTTGACTTACTTGAGCAAGCAAAAATAAAATTGCAGGAGGAATGGGTTATTTGCAGAATATTTCACAAAACAGGAGAGAAGAAAAGCTCGTTTTTCCAAGCACAAAGCTACCTCTTAGAAACATTTTCGTCCCCATCAACCTCCTTGCCTCCACAGATGGAACCCCAAGTGACACTAATGGGAATTCAGAGCCTCCAAAACCCTTATTTCGTTACACAACAGCAGGGAATTACCGAGCTGGAATTCCTAATAAACCCAGTCGTGACTCATCAGCCCCAAGTTTCCACAATGAGTAGCTTGCAGGAGGCCTCCTTTTCACCAAACACCATAAACCCCAACAACCCATCACAATCCAACCTCCTGATCAAGTCGCTTCTCTCACATCAAGAGTGCAGTTTGAAGGAATCTGCTGTTCACAAACAGTGCAAGACAGAGTCCATGCTTTCCCATTTTCAACCAATGGATGCTAACTTACACTGGGGGGATAAAATTCACCAAAGCCCGTGTCAAAACCCCATGTTTTTCGAGATGGGTTGTGGTGGGGTGGTGGGGTTCACGGCTGTTGCAGACAGTGTTCATGAGACGTCCACTTCAGTTGCTTTCAACAGAGCCGGCTTTGAGATGGTGCTAGATCCTCCCATCAGAAGCCTTGGAGAATGTGGACCTTAGGATGCGGA
Source organism: Nelumbo lutea (assembly GCF_056320005.1). Taxonomy (NCBI): domain Eukaryota; kingdom Viridiplantae; phylum Streptophyta; class Magnoliopsida; order Proteales; family Nelumbonaceae; genus Nelumbo; species Nelumbo lutea. Next base: position 982,696 of record NC_142688.1, read on the forward strand.
TTGCTTTCCATCTATAGAATCTATATCACTATGTTGATTGTACTGTTACTGTAAATGTGGGGAGTAGTTGTTCTTTGATCTATCCTTCCTTATATATGTATTTTGGAGACTTTCCGCTGTTTTTAGGACTTACTGTCGCAAGTTATATATATTGATATTGCTTCCTTTGGATTTTGGCTGGGCCTGCTCCGGCTACTCCTCTCTCTCTCTCTCTTCTGCGCGACTGTTGCCTGTGTACACTGTGAAAGGGTTGGGGTGTCTGTGACTGTGATGTGACAGAAACGATAGGATAGGATTGGCGTAATATCATTGGACGTCACCTCAAATTTGTAAGATAATTGATGGTTTGAACTCGCAAGTCACAAGTTGCAATGAATGCATGTAAGCACGCGAATTGGGTGTGGCATAATAATGCGTATGTTCCTCCTCCCTTTCTCCCATCGCCATTATTTTCTTCTAATCGTATGTCGATGATGTATGCCACCATATATACTCACATGCATGCATGCATGTCGATTGTGATTTATCGGGGATATGAACTAAAAAAAAAGACATGGAGATTGGAGGGTAAAGTAATAAAGGACTAAGCAAGACCAGAAGATTTCGTCATGCCTACCTTGTAACTTGTTTGGGAGGAAAAGTGAATATGCATGCCTTTTGTGTGTGTGTGAATGACATGCTACATGCACATGCACCATGCATGGGGGATATGGCATTCATTAATGGTTAAGTTGTTAAGTGTTACCTTACCATGCAAAACAAAGCTTCCCAAGTCATGAGTCATGACATGTAGGTCCGGAGGTTGGGATAAATGGACATGGGCTTTCATGAGCCTTGACTTGACTGACCGAATTGAGTACCAAGTTGTGGACCGTAGGATTCTGACGAAATTAAAGAGAGTGGATCAAAGTTTTAAAGAAAGGGGGCCATACAATGATACAATACATACAAAAAACATGAAAAATAAGTCAGGAATGACCGAATGAGGACAGTAGAGTCCTATTCCCACTCCTGGGGGGGTATGAATTGAGACGGAATTTAGGTCAGGGCATAGCATTGTGGTATTAGTAAGTATGCATGCATGGAGCATGGGCATGGGACTTGGATTGAGTGAGAATGGCTGCAGGCCTACAGTACAGACAAAATGGTTGTGAGCTTGAAACAAAATTCCGTCTAAACTTACATGCAGATTGCAGACGCTTGTCAGGTCAGGTAGGCATCACTTATTTATTTAAGAAAATAACTCTTTCTCTTCCACACATCATCATCATCATCATCATGGATCAAAATTTTAGGTGAATCATCAATACAGTATTTTAGGTGTTAGGTTGGACTTCGAGATTTACTTGTTTGAGGGGGCAAACAAGCCTTTGATCATTCGCATAACAAACTTTCCTTGGGTCTGTTTTGAAAATTAAATGATGGAAGTGGCAGAGAAGGGAACCTCTAAATCAAAATTGTCATACGGTTTAGTCGGTACTCGGCACTTCCTATTCCTTCCTTACTAAGAAGTGGCCAAAATGGGCGCTTCTTCATTTGCTAGTAAATGGCAGCACCTCAAATGTGCGTGTGAAAGAGAGAGAATTGTTATACGATAATCTCACATATTACCATTTTTAGTGCGAAACACAAACAGGACATCTGGTAAAGATTGAACAGCACATATCAGTGGAAATAATTAGATGATACACAGACTCATCAGTTGGATTCAGACATATTAGATTAAAAGTCAATAGATAGATTAGATCAGAAGGGGGGGAAAAGAGTAAAGAATAGAAAATAGCAGAATTTGAGCTTGAAGTTGAAAGACAACAAAAAATAAAAAGAAAAGAAAAGAAGAAACCAGAGGGCCTATTATTTCTTTTGTGCTGTGTCCTGGTAGTAGTGGCCAATGAGTTAAATCTGAAAAGACGTTGGGTTTGATGACTTGAACAGCAGCCATCTGCTGTGTACAACCACCCCAAAAGGCCCAAGTCCAACAATTCTGCCATACACATAATTTTGTCGCCATTTACAATTCAATTATGCACCAATAACTTTATGTCAGTTTGCTCTTTTCTTTTTTCCATTGGTTTAGTAGTGGAAGTCATCCATCAGCTACTCTCTCTCAGCTGTTGCCTATTAGCATAAAAATAAATACGAATTCGGAATTTTGAAGCTGGGTCCAAATCAGAGAGAGAGAGAGAGAGTAGTACGAACCCTAACCCGCCCCCCAGCAAAAGTATACTTTCACTTCACCAAAGAATACAGGGTCTTTTGATACGAATCCCCACAGGCTTTACGAACTTGCCATTTTGGCATCTTCCTCCCTCACACACTCTGTTCATCTCTCTCTCTCTCAACACAAGAAGGAAGGCGACAACAACAAAGCACACGTTCTCTGGCAGGCAACACGTGAGGGGGTGTCTCTCAAAATTAGCGAACTTTCGACTTTTCTAGATGCGATTTCCCTGCCATATCAATATGCCCAATACCAACCTAATTGGGCCCTACAAATGACTTCACACTTTGCTGTGCCCAATTCCCACACCCCATCCCCACTCTTTTTTCTTTTGCTGTTTCTCTGGGCATTAGTAGTTAACTGTTATGGATGGTGTTACTGGCTACAATTCGATTGATGTTTTCAAGGGTAGATCTACATTTTCAATATTCGAAGCCAAAAAAAAAAAGATACATATTTTGAACATCATCTTCATTTGTCCAAGATGCAAATGCAGAAACTTTTTTAAGTCTTCATTCTTATTCAAATCTCAACACAAGCACTAGTCTTTTTACCCACATCTAAAATGAAAAACCTAGGTGCAAAACAAGAAAAATAACCTTGAAACCACAGACATCCCAAAAAAATTATTCAGGCACTCCAAAGTCGAAACTTGCATCCTATGTGGCTGTAAATTCCTATCTTAAAACAAAAAACGTAAAAAGAAAACACCGTTAGCTATAATATGTTCAGGGTGAAATATAGATACGGTTATACAGCACAAGTGAGGATTATGTAAATCCTTCTCGCTAAACTACAAATTACGACACCTACTTGTAACAGAAATAACATTTTCTTTTCAAAACCCTCTGGTAAATGGAGGAGCTGCTCCTATTTGGAGTGGCAATGACATTGTATGGGAATTATTTATCAAGAAAAAATGCATACTTCTGTTGAAAAATTCAATCTGTGTAATGTGTATCCATACAGTTCTGTGCATAAAAGCATACAAGGAGGGGATTTCAATTTACCGTTTCACTTCTGCTATAACATCTGCATAGGAGATTTCAAACTACATGCTGTTTACTTCTACTTGTCTACCTCATACTGAGAGAATTTTCATTCCCAACTGTATTGAACTATCATACATTTGAAATCAATACCTTGGTACCAAATCAGTTCAGACTGAACAACCAAACAGTTTAGATGTACTCTTCTACTTTTGCAGTTGAGCTTACTGAGTTACTGTCATATTACTTTTGCAGTAGCATTATGATCATCGGTCCCTTTTTTCAAGCAAGTATTGTCAGTTCTATCTTTACTAATACTAATAACCAAGATTTGGAGCCACTGACCTTCATGTTCTTATTTATTCTTATTTTATTTATTTATTTATCTTTTATTAAGGGAGAGGTATTAAAAATGGATTTTTTTTTTAAACATCCATTTGCTAGGAATTAGAACCCTGGCCTCAAAGGTGACAGATTGGGGTTCCTAAAACCCATTTGGGATCTCTCTACTACACGTGCATCAACTATATGAAAAACATTAACACCCACAGTTTACCATAGATTTATATAACTCTTAGAAATATTCAATACAGTCAATAGTGGCATAGGGATGGAGACATGGTATGGACTGTCTGGGCTAAATGGTTGAAATGCTGAGCCATGAACCACCAACTGTAACAGTTAAGATCCAGTTCAGTTTGGAGACACAAATAGAGGGGGAAAACATTGGAACAATAGGTACACATCATACTGAGCCATGACTATGAAGGAAAACAAAAGGATTTTTTGTAATTATAACTTACTAACACCAAATGCCCAAAAGGAGAAAAGGTCTATTACTATCATAGATAAAGGAGATGAGAATACACACAAAACCCTACAAGGAAGGGCTTCCAAAAATCTACTGAAACAGGATTTACAACTGCACCAAGAGCCATTTGACCTCTCTTCAATAACCTCCACATCATTAGCTTTGTTCTCAAATAAACAAGAATTCCCTTTCCATTACAGGTTGTCAAGCAAACCCTCAAGGAACATAACTCAATGCATGCCAGATATGTGCATAGAACTGATCTTGATTGCCAATACTTTCCTCCTTACACTCCATTGCTAAGAATGATGAGAAACACCATAAGAATCTTATCCAATGTCACAAGGAAAGAATGAATCTTTAGACAAGAACCAAACACCTTCAAAGTATCCTTGACCAGGAAAAAGCCCCAACCATGATGGGGGCAAGGGGAAGAGAGGGACCAGGAAAAAATCTCCAACCACAATGGGGGCAAGGAGAGAGAGAAGTGTCAAAACACCAAAAACACCCATTCACCCCTTCCAAAAGACACTCGATCAGCACTCCATTTTCTTGCGGTACATATAGATATGGGTCAAAAAAGAGATTTTCTGAAAGAACTTGACATCACCAGGTAATCACCCCTTACTATTTCAAGATTCTAGCCATTTAGTGGTCCTTATTAAGTGCATGAAAAAGTCTCCCTCAACTCATTTCAACTCAATTCAACGCAACTCAGCCTTCAATGCAACTATCTGGGGTATAGGAGTCTCCCCTTTCCAATGAAATCTTTTGTAGTAACTCAGGAGTAACTCCAATAGGTGATATCTTTTTTTTTTTTTTTTGATAAATCAATAGGTGATATTTTTTCCAATGAAATCTTTTATATGAACGTAGGAGTAGCTCCAATAGGTGATACAATCAGTGTTTTAAAAGTGTAAGGGGCAATTTGAACCCGTGAGATGTGTGCCCTTTCGAAACAAGGTGCAAAAATACAAAAAATGGCAAATTTTTTCAAAAAAATTTAAAATTTGCAAAAAAATATAAAAAAATTACTAATCACAATATAAATAAAAACATAAACTTTAGTTTCAAAATAAATGCTTTAAAAAACCTATTATCTAAAATTAAAATACATACACATAACATGTAAAGTGTATTCAAATGAAAATTTAAAAAGAAAATTAAACATATAAAACATTTTCAAGCATGTAAAACCCACAATTTATCTTTTACCTCAATTGCATTAGTTCAAATAGCTAGTGTGATGTAAAACATCTTGCATTCTTGATTCTACAAGCCACCTTTGTACCAAGCCTCTCGAGGCAAGCCCAAACAAATCCATGTTAAGGTATTAAATGCTTAATCCTTACACAAAAATAAATGACTTTATAATATTAATTGTCTTTTAAGAAAATATTTTACTAGGATAAATGAATGAACAACATTAGCAAATAAGGAGTTCTTGGAAATTTGGTGAGCAGCGGAGCACCCAGCCTAGCCGTTAGGTTCAAAAAAGAACAAAAAGGCGCAAATAAGTTAAAAAAGGCATACTCTGGGCTGAAGTGCAAGGCACACCAGGTGCATGCCTAGTGTGTCTAGGCAAGGCGCCTAGCACCTAGGCATGCGTCTTTTGAAAATGTTGCGCCTAGCACCTAGGCAAGGTGCATACCTTCAAATGCGCCCCGCCTGAGTGGCTACAGGCACACCTTTTGATAAAAAAAAGTAGACTAAAATGGTTTGGTCATGTGCATAGAAGATAATCAACAACACTTGTAAAAAGTGATTTGTTACAAGTTGAAGGAGCTAGAAGGCCAAGGGGTGGACCAAAAAGGACATGGGTATAAGCAATAAGAATGATTTAAGTACCAATAATTTAACAATGGATACGACATTAAACAGAATGGATAGGCAAAATAGGATTCGTGTAGCTGACCCCATAAATAAGACTTGGATGATGATGACAACAATGTCTTTCTTTTTGCAGAAAACTCAATAATCTACCTCATGCTACTGCAGCAGATGGATCATTCAGAAGACTTGCATATGGCCCTACTTGATCCCAACCACACTCACCTAATCATGTCCACTGGATGACTCCCCATATACCAAGGATAATTCACTCAGTTTTTAATGCTTTCCAGATTCGTAATAACAATGATAGGGAAAAGGACATATAAGAAGGCCATAACCCAATGTTGGTCTCAGCTATTTGGGGTCTTGGGAGGGTGGACTGGATAAGACCAGTGTTCTCCTGATTTTCAGCCTGAAATTTACCATTACACCAAGCCATGACCCCTAGGGTAGGTATAGATCTGCCATCTAAAAATTGTATGATTTCTATTTAACAGGTATAGATCTGCCATGTAACTATACACCTAGGGTAGGTAGTTCTTAATTTGAGCAATTGTCCATGGAGCTGGGGTTGGAGTAGCTTCGTTTTGTAGGTTTAACAGGTTGATTTTTATTCTAATCAAAGGCCTCAGATTTTGCTTTGTCCATGGACAATTGCTCAAATTATGAACCACAAAATCATTTTGTGTGTGTGTGGTTTTTATTTTTTATTTTTTTCTAATGTTTTGTCCTTTCTTCTCTGCATTATAATTGACAGAAAGATTGCACTCTCTTCACAACAAATTAAAATGGCTAGCTGCTGATCAAAAGTTGGCAAGATTATGTTTGGATCAGGGCAGAATTGGGATTTGTGGAAGAATCGAAGCCTGTATTCCATTACTTGTGACCATTACCACAACAGGACAAACTTAGAAAAATGTGGGATTTTAGCATTCAAAATCCACATTGTAGCAGAATTAGAACTAATTAGGTTGGAACAATCATTTGAATTCATGTAAGCATGGCTCTAGTGGAATTTGATTCCATATCTAATTATCTATGCCTGCAATCCGGTGACATGGATACCAACATGCAGTATCCGGTGACATATTGGCAACATATTATTGGGATGCACGTGAATAGGTGTATGGAATGAGGAATGAAAGAGAGTCCCACAATGGAAAGACACAAGAAGTGCAAAAGACATATACAAGAGTGGCCCATAATTCAAAAGCTTAGGCTTTTGGGTTGTAAGTGATGTCCATCTCTCGTGTACAAGTCTTACGTGCGTGTATGTGTACGAAGCCCCCGGTTTGACAACTCCTCATGGTTCGTGACTCCCCTCAAGGCCCAAGACATATTGTGTCTGAAACCAATACACTGGGGGCGTGCAAGTTCTGGGTTATTATAGATTCAAACACAATCGAAGCATATATGCACCTCAACTTTTTTTTTGTGAGTAATCCAAAAAAATATATATTAATATGTAAAATAGAATGAACAAAGATACAAAAAGACGAGGGATGAGCATTATTAGCCTGGCCCGGAGACCCAAGATTCTAAATTCAAACTAAAGCATGGTTCTATATCAACTGAGAACACAATTAAGGATTACTTTTCATCTTACCAAGTTTAAGAAGTGTATGGTGCAGTCTATATTACTGCTATTTCCAGGTTATCCCGTGCGGAAGGACGACCCTTCTTGCTCTGAATTTTTCAACCACATTCAGCCCTCTTGATTAGCTCAGCCAAATTGGGGATCAAATCAACTCTAAAATAGAAATATCCGCCTTTAATTCATTCCTCTTATTTTCGATTCGACAATTGAAAAGTCTATAATAGTCGCAGTACCAATAACAAGCTGATGTACCAACATAATACACAGAAAAATAAAGAAAAGAAGAAAATTTGCAAATAAATGAATGCCAAACCCATGTAAAGAATAAAGAAAAACCCTAGTTAGAAGATCGTTTAAGCCTAGAGACAAAGACGAACCAAAACCATTAAAAAGCAACAGATAACTAAATTCATAACCCAAACTCTTAAACAAAATAATGGAAACGGGAGAGCCAAAGACCGAACCTGGAAAGGGATGAACCACACTACTTTGTATGGTCCTTCTTGTTGGGGTCCTGTTGAGGAGAATAGATCAGAGCAGCGGCCATTGCTCCTGGAAGGACAACGAACCTCGCTAGCACTGCGAGCTTTGCCACCAGCGGTTCTCCTCTCATAAACGCCATGAAAAATTGCTTCGGGGAGCCCCTATTTCTCTCTCCTCCAGCAATGGTGAATGTCAATGTCAGAGCTCGAACTATCAGGTTTATACGTGTCAAAGGCATGGCAATGAATTTTGTGGATACATATACCCCCGGTTATGTAAAATGTCAGAAAAAAGTTCAACTGCCACGTGCACGGAATTGCTGGTCTCCATTCGATTGTGTGCTGATCATCAATGAATGGATAGGATGGTCAATTGGTCAATCATCAGAAAATATTTCACACGTGTCGCATCCGTGTCTCTGCTGGCTGCTCCCCTTTCATTGTTCCTTACCTTTGCTTTGCTAATTTTTTATCTCTCCCTCTCGTTCTCTTATTTTGCGGAGAGGCGGGGAGAGAGAGAGAGTTCGAGAGTGTGCAAATGGTAGTTTCTGCAAACGTTATTCCCCGCAATAAAACATTAATTGCTCACAATTTCCCACTTTTAAACCTCCGAAATTTCATACTCAAGTCTGCATCTCCCTCTCGACGTCTCCCATGTAAGAAACTAGTTTCTGTTTCTGCCTCTGCAGTGAAGGTCACCTCTGATTTCCAAGTTAAGGAAAAGATATCGGATCCGATTTCCAGTAGTAAGTCATTCATTTCTCTAATTTCTTCCTTCGATTCCTTGCTTTGTGCTGTTAACCACAACTGAAGCTCAAGATGATGCTGTTGTTATTTAGGATCTACTGTCATCCCAAAACTGTAAACCAATACAAGCCCCAATTACATATGATAGTGTTAGCCGAGTCCGAGTTTACTATAGTAAATATATTATAATACTAAAATTAATGATTTTCTTGTTTGTTTCCTTTCTATTTCCTTCTTCTGTCTATATACGATGATAGATTGGGCAGAGTTCGCTAGAAATGTATCTGGGGAATGGGACGGGCACGGAGCAGATTTCACAAAGGAAGGAAAACCAATTGAACTTCCTGAATCCGTCGTACCGGAAGCCTTTAGGGAGTGGGAAGTTCAGGTGTTTGATTGGCAGACGCAATGCCCTACACTAGCAGAATCAAAGGAACGTGTTCTGTCGTACAAATTGATAAAGCTACTTCCTACTGTTGGGTGCGAAGCTGATGCTGCAACACGGTATAGCGTTGATGAGAGGAATGTGGGAGGACCAGATAACAAAGTTGCAGCCTTTGCATATCACCCTAGCGGATGTTACGTAGCTATGTGGCCTGTGGAGGATGATGATGACCGAGATATGCACAGACTGTTGGAGTTGGAGCATTGTTTGGTTGATCCTCTAAATCGGGAGTCGCGTGTGAGGATAATTCAAGTTATGCGTTTAGACGATACGGTCTCATCGTTGCAGAATATCAGGGTCTTTCGCGAGCAGTGGTATGGCCCATTCAGAAATGGGGAACAACTTGGTGGGTGTGCTCTTCGCGATTCTGGATTTGCTTCCACTGATGCCTTGAAAGATTCTCAAGTTCTCGGCACATGGAATGGTTCTAAGACTGTTGCGAGCTTCCAAGGTTCCCAAACTGTGAGTTCAATATTTCCCCCTTTTTTTTCGGTTGGTTGCTTTTCCTTTCTCTTCTTTTTTTTTTTTTTTTGTTTTTTGTTTTTGATATATTGGCCATGCCTTATTATCAACTTCTTCATTATTATGAATCATGCTTAAGAACTCGAACTCAAAAAACTTGGTGCTTAGTAGTTTGTGAAAAGCCATATCAGAGGTCCTCTCTTCTCCTCATTATGTTTATGCTTTTGATGAATCAAAGTCACAGTCCAATTTTACCTCTCTTCAGAGTTTCTTATTTTGAATATAAATGGCCCTATGTTGCGAATTGCAAGACCATTTGGAATTGGTTAGCCCCTTAAATGTTGTAGTTGTACGAGAATTTATGCTTTCAGGTCCTCTCTAATTATTACCACAGGGTAGTTGTTATTCAACATTCACTTGACTAATGAAAAAGGTATTTCGACATGCACACAGTTACTTGTTTCAAGGTTCATATGTAGTTCTAACTAGTCCTGAATCCTACAGAATATTCTCCAAGAATTTGTTGATGAGAAAGCAGAAAGAACAGTAAGAGATAAACACGGTCTTATACTTCTCCCAAAACAATTATGGAGTTCATTGACAGAAAGAGAAAATGGTGAAGTTTGTGGGGAAGTGGGATGGTTATTAGACAATGGGCGCACTATGACATCAAGATGTGTTTTCTCCAAAGATGGAAAGCTGAAGGCAAGTTCTTTCTATACTCAGTCTTCTTACTTCATAGCGAGCTGGTTGGTATTCCTACCACCACCTGCACTGTCATCTTGCGTCCTGCCTAAACAAGTTTTAGGCCTCAGTGTTCCCTCTTAGGGGTTATTAAATCCTCCTGCTTTTGAGCCAACCAGAATTGGAACCATGAATTATGAATGATCACACAGAAGGTTGGCTCTGTTGTCACTCCAATTCTGTAAAATCCAAGACAATTAGGATTTAGTTTTCTGCATTGCTGTTTGGTGTCCTAATATTTCTGCCCTCTTTGGTAAGTCTCTTCAGAAGATCTAGTGGACTTTTCAAAGACTGCTAGACCAAAAATCGGTATTCTCCCGTTTGGCAAGTGAAAGCCCACTAGACCAAAAGACCGGACCCAAAAAAAAGAAGGTCAAAGCCTTGATTTTTCGTCCTTAAAGTCACTGCATGTATGCTAGTTCTGAAGAAATTTTAGTTGTATTTCTGGCTTCTTTGACACTAGTTCCGCCTTGCAGGAAATTGCTATTGGACATGAAACTGTAGCCTCAGAGGATGAATAGCCCATGATATCAACACAATTTCACAAGAAAATAAATGAAAAGGACAACTTGTATTCACAGGCACGCTCAGTAAAGCCATGTAAGGATGCTTTTTCTAAAATTTCTCTGATGTTAATCATGCACCAATTTATTATGTACCGCAAGAAACATTGTTGTCTGGTAGAGGAAATGACCCTATGCCGGCAGACCATCTTTTTTTTTTTCTTCTTTTGTACACACCATCAAATATTACCGTCACTTATATTCAATGTGTGTAAAAAAGGTTTACAAAATCATATAGAATGGCTAAGGTTAAACCAGAGAAAGGGCATATTCTTACCCCTGGAGTCCATCTAATCTTGGTTTGTGGTCATGACATAATGATGTAGAATTTGAGAAATGTATTTTCATTATTATGCTATTCTATTAATTTTTAAATTTGATGGCCTTGTGACCTTGTCCAAAACTAAAATTTAGCAAAACACCATGAAGATGATCTCTAGACCTAGGTTCAAACTTCAAAGTAAGGTGCATAGTATCTTTTAGGGGAGTCACCGAAACACTTAATATTAAGGGGTTTTTATTTTTTGATGTTTTTTAACTTTAAATGGGAGTATTATAGGAGTTCGGATCATGATCACAACACATTTCTGGCCATGTTCACCAGCCACACATTGGAAACATGTCTTGTACTTTATATCACCAATATTCCCTGTGTGTTTGGTTGAATCAACGTGTACATCAATGTGTGGTGGCCAGTAGACTTGTGTTATAGACCCCCTGTAAAAATATGAAAAAAAAGGGAGAATAACCAATCAGCCCAGGGTCAGAATTTATAGGCTCAAAGTACTGTCGGGGTAAGTGCCAGCTCGGAATTGATGCTAATTCACGGGCGGGAGTTGGTGCATAGAGTGTGGGTTGTGGTCCTTTTGAATGTTTATAGCTCTGCAGTGTAAATCAGAAATCTGCATTGGACAAATCCGTACTTCTCTGGAAAAAAAAAAAAAAACTAGTGTATTGGTCACCCAAAATGCATGATACACACATTTGTCTGTATCCATACTTTAAACCTTGCTCTAGAGTCAAAACCCTGCACCACTGTCCACAGTGAGCTTTTACCTTCCAATTTGCACACCACCTATATAAATATTGTCATATAACTCAAATGATATGTGCCCTATTATAGAGTCCGATCCTCCGTCCAATAGTGGCTATTACATTCTCTCGGTATGGAACACAGTAAAAGCTCCATGTCAACAATCAAAATCTTCATACTTTTCCCCTTCCAAGGTCTATCCGACAAAAAAAAGGGTAAATCCCTAATTAGTATATTTTACTTTAGTGGTTGTTGCAAGTTAGTATCTGAACTTCAAAACGTGTAACTATCTCGAAAATTGCAGGTTTAATCCAAAATCATTAACGAACGTTAAGTAGCTTGTAAAATGACACAATGTCCTTTGAATGTCATCTACACCCCTTGAAATTCATGAAAAAGAAAGAAAAAAGATGCAGAAAGGTAGGAAATACTGCAAACGACGACCACAGACATTGAAGTAGAACAGACAAATATTTCAGATGTTCTTCACCTCTAAATTTAACAAGAATTTAATAAGTTTTACGAAGAGTTCCAGAGCCCCACCTGAAACCCAAATCTAAGGAACCGACCATGTATTCTGAAGAAAACCCCTTAGACTGTAGAACGAGACGATGAAAGGCCTGGATTCGATCCACATTGCTAATGCTAACATCACCACAAAAGCAATTGGTCAATAGGGCAAATAGGCCCAGCATCATCTTGCTGATTTCAAATCTTACAGTCAAATTTACAATTACTGTTTTTTTTTTTTTAACATTTAACCTCTCTCAAACTCCATTACATGTAATCCACTAACAAAACCAAGAATATAACCATCTCGATCCTTCCATCCCTGTGTCCCCTTGCGTTGTCACCATTACTGAAAAAGACTGCTAAGGAATGATCGGAAGCAAATTCTGGCAGCTGCCCAAGGCATATTGTTCCAAATTTCTCCTGGAGCAGCTAAATAGAACAGGTGCTAATAGAACAGAAACAAAATAAGCACTTAACAGATTGGCAATGGAGCATCACCAAGCGTTGGTATGGTCGTTCGATAATCACACTGCCAGAAGTTCCACTTACTGAATGTAGGTTTTTCCAACAAGTCCAAGCACAAGGACCACCCAACCCTCTTCATTAATAAACCTGTACATTTTCACCAACGGGCCCAGCTTCATAGCTAGTAGAACCATCATTAGTTGAAACACCAGGTGCGTTTGGCTCACCATAGCCTTGAGAATTGAAGTTTAAGTTATTCCTGTATGTTGTTGGGTTTGGGAAGTTGGAGCCGCTGTTAGTAAAACCTGGAGGACCCAATCCTGTTGGTCCTTCTGCAACCGCTGGAGTAACACGAAGCCAATGCGTCTAAAACTTGATCAGTAGAGAGCAGTAACACTGACAAGCAAGGGGGATAGGGATAAAAGAATGGTCTGTTCTGGTATTTTTTCACACAAAAGCTAGTGAATATGCAGTATTCCCACTAGTCCAATGCACTTAAATGAAGGAAAGAACTTCCAAGCTACTGATTTGGGACTGTCCATCGTTGCTCTGGGTTTTACTCTCAAGAAAGAAGATAATGAACAGTATTTTCTTCAAAAAGGTAATTTTGGAATGTGATAAATTGCATATGACATCATGTGCCTTTGTTGGACTTTTAATGACAGGTATTAAATTGATAATTTTTGAAAGTTGGGATACTGAAATGACATATTTAAAGTTTTGGTACTTGCTTGTCACAAAGTAGGGGTGCAAGTCAGGTTGGTCGAGTTAACAGTTTACACCCCTACCGTAGGGGCTTGGGTTTCAGGTTGAGCCTTTGAAATTTTGACAAAATTCTCTACTCTAACCCGAAAAAATTGGATCCCTACCCTAAAATACAGGATATTTATCAGGAATTTACCCAAAAAAAATATAAGGTATAACCTATAAGCTTCATTTCCACATTTTATATAGTTAAAAAGAAAATAGAAAAAGGCTCATCATCATATGGGGGGAGGCGGTTTGGCAGATGGCAGTTCCATGTCACCCATTCAGCCGATCACCCCACCACCGCACTGGCGCTTGCCCTTGCCGAATGCCCATTCCGAAATTGCTGGCCCAGAATCAGATACAAAATGCAAAATGCTTTAACTCAGTTTGAGAAAGAGTGCTCAATTATTTATCAAAAAAAAGAGTGCTCAATTATTTATCAAAAAAAAGAGTGCTCAATTAGTCAATTTTGTTTCAAACGACAACCATCTCATTTCGTCATATGTTCTCTCGTACAGTTTTATGACTTTATCTGAAACAGCCCGGAAAAAGAAGTTTCAAACGAGTAATTACCCAGATGTTAAGATAGACTTCTGTTTGGCTTCTGCTTACATCTCCAAACACAAACGGGAGCCCAGGATCCCATTGACCCGTTAGACAGATCGCAACCCCCTAATGGGTGGCAGCATTTGCAGGCAGAAACAATGCGTCAATTCCCCACTCGCGTTCAGATTGTGAATTTCTGATTTTTAGTTTAAGCATTTCTTCAACTATTCTTATTTATTTATTTATTGTGGATAAGCGTTTCTTCAACCATTTTTAACCTTTTTTTTAGATAAACGTTTCTTCAACCAGTTTGACCCTTAAATCGGAAAGGGTATACAGACTATTCACAGAATCAGACTGATATTGGAATGGCTAAAGTTGGCAACTGACAAAATCCTCCTTTAACCCTCTTTCATCGGACTCAATACTGGCAGTGTTTGGACCGAAAACATGGCTCTTGATAGGGCAAATGGCATTAGAGGATTCGTACAGCCGATCCCTAATAGATGGATTAAGGCTGAGTTGAGTCGAGCCCAGTTAAGCTGCCCGTCCCTTTGCATAAAGGGAACTAAGTTGTTAAAACTTAAAACAAAGGAATAGATGTTGACAAACAAAACTTCAAACTTTAAATGGGAGAAGCATACACTCAATGAAGTCATGGATTTTCTTTTTTCCAATTATTTGGCCACAAACAGGCATGACTAACAAAATGCTCACTCATAAAACCTTCATTCTGGAAGCTTCTGTAATATGCCCCAAGGTTTCGGAGCTGGATACCATCCAAACTTGCATATTTGAAGTCATTACCACCGATTCTTCTCTTCCGGCCTTTCTGTACAACCTGCCAATATCCCTGAGTAGAAGAATGCAGGTTACAGAAATGCCCAGGATGATGTCCAACAGAGATGAGATTGGAATATCCAAAAATTCTCAGGTATCTTAAGATGGGAATGTCTGAAAAAAAAATACAGGAAATCACAAAATAATTAGGAGATTTACGTGTTTTCGATGACAGTTGATTTACAGACTGATCACAGGTTACTGAGGCACAATGTCTAACCCTCTCCTGTTGCAAGGACTTTGACATGTACATCCCTCCTTGATCAGCTATGATTTCTAGAAAAGCTGAACGCACAGCACCTATACCACATACCTAGGTGGCACTGACCAAAATTAACAATACATCACAGGTAGACATTCCTTTGAGGCCTCATCACATCTCGGTAAACAACTTATCTAGGTAAATGCACTTATCTGGGCAGATGTTTCTTAGGAAACACTTATCCAAATAAGAGCACTTGCTAGTGTTCTTTTATTCCCCAGGTAAAGGTGTACAATGAGCCACTCAGGAATATTATCCCATCACGTATTAGCAATATTATCCCATCATTTATTAGCGATTTTCGGCTTGCATAGGTAATTTACCCAAATCTGATGAGAGTATTACTTCCCCAGATAAATGAGCCACTCAGGGATCATTCTTTTCCACGGGACCCACTATTACGGAAAACAAACACGGGTTTATTTCTTTTCCGTGGGACATACCAACTTACTTGCCCCTACTTCTTGAAAAACGAGCTAGGCCTTAGTTTATTCACTGAGCATTAGATTTAATCCCTCAGCTGACAGGATTATTGTGCCCAGCGCTCAATACAATCAAAAGCATTTGGTTTCTTCATAATGAAGTTAGCTAGAAGATTTTTCCTAGTTTCTTCTATTCTAAGCTTTGTACCTCCAGTTTTATGGATGAATCACATCCTTCTCTTTAAGTTGATAGCAACAATTACCAATGTGTTCTACAACGGAAAAGAAAATGAAGCAGAAGAAACACAGGAATATGAAAATACCTGTACATGATGTGCATAATCAAAGGCTAATGAGATCCTGGTGCATCTATCCTGCTCATATTCAGACTGTTCCTCATGGTTCGTCTTCCAATTCCCCCATTTCCTTTTTGCATCATAGCAACAAATTCACCATAGTCTATTCTACCATCCTGAAGCAGAAGAAATTTGAATTTTAACCTAAGTTCCAGAATAAAATGAAATAAAATAAAACAAAGAGGAAAAAAGGAAAGATGATCAGAAATAATCAAGGAACATATTAGCCTTGTAGACTTGTAGACTTCTAGCAAATACATTGCTCAACATGCACAGCCAATCTCCCAACTCCTAAATACTATTCAACACGTGTGATATTCTTAACAAGTTAAAGCCAATTTATGATGGATCTGACATTAAGTAGTATGTGCAAAATTGAATGTTATTTCAACTGTGATATAATCCTAACGAGTTACCCCAGGCATATAAAGGTAATCTTGTTAATATGCATAACAAACTTTAACTCATTTATGATGATAGATTTTATTCGAATGAAGGAAAAGGGAGAGAAGAAAGGAGCCTATCCATGTCCAAAATGCAAAATAGTGCATGGTTACAATGAGTTACATAAAATCTATACAAGGCCCACCAGGTTACAATGAATTACATAAAATCTACCATAAAACCTGCATCATTGTATAAGTACCACTGGATACTGTCAAGAAGTTTCTGGTAATCCATTTCCAGTAACGCATGTTAAGGCATAACAGCTAAATTTGTTCAAATTCTAGATAGTATTGATGATCTAAATATAGAACATGCATCATTATACAAATATCAGCAGAATATCTGGGAATATAGTATGCATTGCTTACATTATCTTGATCAACTTCTTTGATAATATCTTCAACAAGAATGTCTGTCATGTTATGCTCAGAACATGCTTGCTGCAGTTCATCAACTGTGATATAACCACTCCCATCCTTGTCGAAGTATGAAAATGCTGCAATGAGATGTTCTTCCCGTTCTAGCTTGTTAAGATGAACTGTGGCAGCAATAAATTCTCCATAGTCAATGGTGCCACTATTGTCCACATCAGCCTGAAATTTTAAAACTCAATCAGTTCAATCCTCTTTTTTTATTTTGTGAGGATGTCTGCTATAAACATTATCAGCATATTCTCTAACTTCCCAAAATCCCTATGCAATAATACAACCCCACTTTACCAGAAAAAATGAACTTACCGCATCCATAAGATCACGAATTTCAGACTCCTTCACATTAGAGCCATATCTTTTCAAACCAGCTTTTAGTTCATCAAATGTGATTGCACCACTGTTGTCAGTATCCATTGCCTTAAACATCTCACGTAAACCAGCAATTTCCTCCTCAGAGAGGCTTTCAGCTATTACCTAATAATATAGCCAAAAAACAAGAAAACTTCAGAGAAACTGATAATAAGATTCCCCTCCAAAAGAATATTTGATTTATCATCTTGAAAATCATGGGAATGGTACCAATTCATCTCCCAAAAACAAAATACCAAACTGATAAAGATGAAATAAAGCTGGCTCATGACTCATTTAATAAGCATAAGATGGCTAAAACAAATCAAGACAAGGCTTAGTAAAACCTTCTTCAAAAGGAATCATCTCAAATGGGATATAATGCTATTGATTGAAGAACCACTCAAAAAACAAGTAATTTTATATACCTAAACATAAAGGGACATCTGTATAATGTAATTAATGCACCAAATATCCACTCACCCTCAAAGCCATCTTCTTTAATTTATTCATTGCAGAGAACTGTTTCAGGCGAGAAAGGACAGCTGGATCCAATGCTTGGTCAGGAGCAACTCCATTTTCACAAATCCATGGATGACCTGAATTTGACATGAATAAAAATCGGTATATTATTTTGATGGAAAATACTAATTCAAGCATTCCTTGATAGCGCAAAATGGCAAAACAGGATACATATAGCTGATCCCAAATAAATGAGATAAGGTTGAATAGAGTATACTAATTTCAAGCAGCCATTTACCAAATATATTGGGTCACTATTCAAGCAGAAGAAAAATATCCAGGTTCTCATGTAGCAAGAAACACAGTAATTTTTCAAGAGACATTACAAGAAATACTCGAACCAACATCAGAAGACACCAAACTAATGTCACATACACAATATCTTACAAGCAACCGAACTTTGATATGATTATGCTCCCAAAGTATTATATAAAGAAAGTAATTATGAAAACAACTTTCAGCCTAACCACCTAACATTTTTAATATTTTATGCATTTAGTAAAGGTGAACAAGAACTTTCATACACCATTCGCTGGGCTCAAAAATGACCATGAACTAAGCCACCACCGGCATGTGTATGAGATAATGAAAATTAGGAAAACAAATTTCCAGATGATGGGGCAATCAGATAGTGTTCGGTGAAAACACTTCACATGAGCAATCAGTAGTAGAAGTGTAAATGGTATTCAATTATCCATATCGTGTTTGAAATCTGACATAATCAAATCGAATTCAGATAATTCAAATATATTAACAGTCAAATTGAAATGTAAATTTGTTACAATTTAGGGCAAATTTCTTAAACTACCCCTAAGGTTTAGGAAATTGACCGACTATACCCCTACCATTTCAGTATTCGCTTAAAGTACCCCTACTGCTTCTGACAATTGTCGCACAATCCCTTCCCGTTAACTCTTCGTCACAAACCGTTTACACGTGACCTCACGTGTTTGATTTAATGTTAAGTTATACCCAAAATACCCTTTAATGGTCGAAAATGCCCTTTTCACTTACCACAAAGGGATCTACAGTTCATTCTCCCCTTCCTCTCGATCACCTCTTTGACCCCAAATCCCCTATTTATCCATCTCCCTTGCCGGTCATACGGTGTTTCTTGCAAGTCATACACTCTCTGCATCCACCGTCTAGAGAGAAATGGATTGCACTCGGCTATGGCACAACTAGCAGCTTCACGGAGCACCGCACCTTGTCTCATCTTATCCAGCAATATGATCTAATATATTGCAAAAAGAAAAGATAAAAAAAGATATCAGAGAAAATGGATGGTGATCTGTAAATAAATCTTTATCCAACAAACCTAGAAAACTGAAAATGTAAGCAACCCACTTTCTCGTGATGCTCTGCTTCTTGACTTTTTCTCATTTCCCTCCAACTGGTGCCAGAACCCTAAGTTTTGTCTCTATAAATTCAGCCATGCCTCCCAAGTTCGACCCCACCCAAGTCGTCAATGTCTACGTACACATCACTAGTGGTGAGTTCAGTGCCGCAAGCTCTCTTGCTTCGAAGATCGGGCCACTTGGTCTCTCTCCCAAGAAGGTCAAAGAAGATAATTGCTAAGGATACCACCAAGGAATGGAAGGACCTTAGGGTGACTGTGAAACTCATCGTGTAGAACAAACAAGCGAAGCTCTTGGTTGTGTTGTCGGTCGCCGCCCTTGTTATCAAATCCCTCAAAGAGCCTGAACACAACCTGACGGGATATCGCCTAAGATGACCAATTTCATATGGAATATCACTGAGAGTTGGTTCTCCAACAGGTCCAGGTCAATTAGGTTTGGAAGTAATCCAATGGCACGGAGAATGTCACCGGACAAATGATTTCTACTAAGGTTCAGAGAAGTCAATGACTTCCACGAAACTATATCTGACGAGAGCTCACCCAAAAGACGATTTCCGTCCAACGATAGAGTTGTAAGATGGGAGAGGGCCATTAAGAAGAAAGAGGAGAGAGAGAGAGAGGTCGGATCGGCATCTCCTTTTCAATCACCACCTTTGGTCGAACTTGAAATCCAATCCGTCTGTGGAGAACGATGTACAGGAACCTCATGACCGAAGAATAGAGGTAAGGAATTCTGACTTCTCATTCTCCAGCGTCACCTTTTCGATCGCCACCAGCAGTCAAACTTGAAAGCTTACCTCTCACTCTCTCCCTCCCTCCCTCCCCCCCTTCGTTCTCTCTCCCTTGTTTCATCACTGCCGCAAACAACGGACCCCCCTTCATTTATCCCCCTTCACCCAAGTCCTTCAAACGCCCGGTTGCTCCCAAGACCCACTCTCCATTCTTGAGCACCATTGTTATTGCTCAGCCCCCTACACCTCAATCTGTTCAACGTCTCTAACCACAACCCCTAAGGCCAATCGATCATTAGCACTTATCGGGACCAAAAAGCTTGAAGATCACTAACGATGTCTTCTGTTGAACCAGGAGTTGAGTTTTCTGAGTGATGGGCAAAATAGTCTTTTTAATCTTTCCGTTAATGGACACTAACGGTAAGGAAGATTTACTCAATTGTTAGAAACAGTAGGGGTACTTTAAGATAATACTAAAACAGTAGGGGAATAGTTAGTCAATTTCCTAAACCTTAGGGGTAGTTTAAGAAATTTGCCCTATAATTTATTGAATTGAATCAAGATCTAAATTCAATTCAATAAATATCCAAACTGATCATATCTATTTATGCTTGATGTCAATCAACCTTTATTTACTATCGTCAAGTAGCAGTAATTAAAGGTAATATTTCATTTGTTAAAGGAATGCCAATCAACCCTAACCCTAAATGTCAGTCAAACCCAACTCTTTCATTTTCTCCCTCCTTTGTTGTTTTCTCAACCCATCACCAATGTATTCTTCCTCTAACCCCCCCACCCTGTCTGTTTGAACAATGTATCTTTATGGTTTGGAGTTCCATAGATTCACATTGCTGGGTTTGCTGCACCAACATCACATACCACACCAGCAGTCTACCACCATGAAGTTCATAGAACAGTGCAAGTTACACAGGTGCAGGTCATATTGTCGCCATGACATTTTCAGATGTTTTTTTTATCAGATGACATTTTCAGGTTTAGTTAAAACAAATGAGAGACCATACTAATTGAAGACCCAATTGTGAGAGACATTCATTTATACAAATAGCTCAGACACCTTTCACATTTTTAGCAAGTAATAGTTCTTTAAATGTTGCAGACCCAATCTTCAAAGGTTCTTTCAACTCAGAAATCAAAATGTCTTCTTACGAATTTTTAATCTACATGTATAGTGAAAAAAAGAAAATATTAATTATGGGTGTGCTTCCCATTCTATAATTTATATTTTTGCTCATTGATTTTTGTCTTTATCTTAGAATGACTTCAAAGTCACTCTGCTTACACCCCTAATTAATAGATTTGGTTGCTGTGAAAATTTACCTGATCATATCAATTCAATCAGGTTTTCTTCTGGAAATTACCAAAACCACTGTAAACAGGCTTAGTGAACCATCTGAGGTACTACAGTTATTGAAAGAGTGGTTAGCCAGTTAGGTCAATAAGAAAAGATCGCAGTTGTTTTTTTTCCAATTTGGGCAATGGGTAGGCGGTCTTGACTAACCAAATCAGAGATTAAGCAAAAGTATAGACAAAGAAGGAGCTTGCATACATAGTACTTCATGAGCAGTCAAGCGCTGAGAGGGCTGAGAACAGAGCATCTTCCTAATAAGATCCTTGGCACTGTCTGAGATTAGAGGCCAGGGGTCTGATTCAAAGTCAATAACTCCCTTCAGAACCGCATCAAAAATTCCTTGCTGGGTTTCTGAAATTCAAACAGATTATGTTCTCAGTATATCAAGCACCTAAAACTAACAACTTGTGAAGCCTTAATAATAATTTATCAAAAATACCTGCCCAGAAAGGTGGCACACCACTGAGCAATATATACAGTATCACTCCTGCAGTCCATACATCTGCCTCTGGTCCATAATGCTTGCAAAGTACCTCCGGAGCCACATAATATGGACTTCCAACGACATCAGTAAATACTTGGCCTGAAGTAGAAGGCACAAACAGTATCAACCAACCACTCAAGATCAAACTGAAACCGGCTTTTGAATTGAGGTACATAAGAAACTGAAAAGAAGTGGACATAAAGAACAGTAGTATATATTAAAATAGGAGGAACAAGAATGAATCTTCTAAATACAAAATGCTATTCGATCTTATTAGCAGTCCATCTGGTACCAATCCCAACCATCTAATCAATAGGTCATGGCCTCAAGAAGCTGAAGGCATGGCAACTGGGTGATCCACTCAACATCTGATACCCATTTGTTTTACAGTCTGAGTCAGACTGGAAACCAAGGTACTATAAGAATGGCAATAACAGATGGGCGGTGGTCCTGAACCTGCAGATGGACTCATTCAAAATTCTGAAGAACCGTTAGCCTCTGAAGACGCGCCTAGGTTTCTTCTGGGGACTACAAAGAAAAGGAAAAATGCATTCTCACAAGATATGTTTACCTGGTTTAAAGAAGACCGAGAGACCAAAATCAATGGCTTTAAGAGAGAAATCATCGTCTTTGTTAACCAACAAGAAATTCTCTGGCTTCAAATCCCTATGCATAACCCCGAGCGAATGGCAGGCTTCAACAACCCCAACGATAATCTTTGTCAACTCAGCTGCCTTCCTCTCGCTGTAGTGTCCTCGTTGAATGATGCGATCAAACAATTCACCCCCAGCACACAACTCCATCACGATATGGACATACAACGGATCTTCATAGGCTCCCTTAATTGTAACGATATTCGTGTGACCTGATAGATGGTGCATTATCTGAATTTCCCTCCTAACATCTTCCACGTCTTCCTTAGAAATCAGCTTCCTCTTGGAGATAGATTTACAAGCGTAATCTTTACCCGTGGAAATCTCGGTGCACAAATAAGTCGTGCCGAATTGTCCCTGACCCAACTTACGGCCCAGGGTGTAAAGATCACGGATGCTAGCAGTCTTATGACCCAAGACATAATAAGTCTGGTTGTCTAATCCCCGCCTCATGTCTTTTGCCGTTGGACTAGCCAGAGCTGGATTCTGGTCTTTCTTGTGATTATCTTTGGCGAAACCCTCGGCGATGGGCTGGTAGGTGTTCACGTTGTTTGGCGAGTAACTGTAAGTGGAATGCTCAGAAGTGTTCCTCTTAGAGACGGAGCGATCTATGGGCTCGGTGTAGCCCTGGAAGTGGTTGCCACCAAAAGATCCACGGCATGTGTTGCCCATGAAACAAAGATAAAACACCGGACTGACTTCACAGCCTTCCCCTCATTCAAAGGAAACTCATTAATAAACTGAGAAAATGGATAAAAACGAGAACCTAGCTCAGATTAAAAAATAAATAAACTGAAAATCTTTTAAGATAGTGTAAAAAACTGAAAATAAAAAGAACCAATCTTGGACTCTAACGATCAATTACCTCCAACGAACAGGAAATCAAGAAATCCAAGCGAGAATTAGACAAATAAAGAAGCGTAATTTCAGAGCATAACCACGAAAAGATACTCCCAAGATTGTTTGAGTCAATTTCTTTAATAGTAAAATTCAACAAGCTCCTTGAAAAATCAATCACTAGCAGACGATTTATCAATTCTAGGGTTCTATTGGGGACAAAAGCACGATGTCGAGAAGAAGCGACGAGGAATTAGAGAGAGAGAGAGAGAGAGAGAGAGAGAGAGAGATCTTACCAGCTGAAATGAAGAAAAGGGATGGAAGCTTTGATTTAAAGGCGGCGATCGACGGAAAGGCTTTTTCATGGCTGTTTCGCTGTCACGTTTGAAGAAGATGTAGCATTAAAATTCCCCTGTTTTCTTTTTCTTTTTATTTTCTGTTTTCTTTTTCTTTTGCGTTTTATCGCTTCATAGTCTTAGGTTTGCTGTTGGTGACTTGCTGTTTGCAGCAGACTAACGAAAATGCAACAAAATAACGAAAAGAAAATTTTGTTGACCAGCTTGAGCCTCTCTTATAAATCACGCGGTTTCCGAATTTTCTTCTTTTTTTTATATTTTAATATTATTAGATAAAAATATATAATTCTAAAACCCAACAAAAAAAGATAAAAAAGAGGACGGAGTGGGTATTTTGACCGACAGTTTTTTTCTACTTTTATTTATTACTGAAAATTATAAAAAAAAAAAAGGTGAGAAAAAAGAGGGAGTAGCTTTCGCATCTGCGTGTGCGTGTGCATGACATGAAAAGGTTTGACTTGGTATATAAGGGTAAAGTTGGAAATTAAAACTTTTGCCTAAATTTAGAAGTCATACTTGGAATTGGAATTTGGAAATGGATCCCACCACCACGGCGCCACGTAGAGTCGTAGACGCAGGTAAATGGACTTAAAATGATAAATAATCATTAATAAAGGACATTCATTAAATTAAGTTTGTAGCTAAAACAGATGTGAGATTTCCTTGGAATGATTGGGTTTTCTTCATTTTCTCATCATCCATCGTTTATTCATTTTGTGTGAGTAACTGGTAAATATTGCTGAGATGATATCATAAAATCTTATCACTGCCACGTCTGCAGGCACATTACTAAACACCCTGTATGTTGTATGCTGTGTGCTGTGTGCTCTGTCTCTGTGCGTGAATGTGTGAACACGACCCCACACGTTTTCATGCTACTTGCCTCAGCCTCAGCAGCCCAGCTGCAGAATCGGGAGTCGGGAGTCGGGACCTCTCCTTCTCTCTCCGTTCTATTGAATCTTTTCGTAATGTCGGGCGAAACAAATAAAATATCATATTTTCACTATCCTCATAAGTTCAAATTTCATCGAAGTTATTTTTAAATTATTTTGGTTTTTTTTATGCAATTTATTAATGATATATAATATTCAAATCTAATAGATAAGATCCTAGATTCTAGATTAATTTTGATTATTCCAATCTATTTACAATTTACAAACCCTATTTCTTTTTTTAATAAAAACAGAAGAAATGCTACACATGACAAGATACTGAGATAGTACATTCTTCGAAATAGAAATCACAACAACTGATAAGAGCTAAAGGCCTTAGTTGTTAGTCACACAATGAAATCAATCCCCAGCTGCTCGAAATCTTGTCCAACAAAAGCCAAGGAGATGATGAGACAAACTTTAACAGGACCATTGAATAGCAGCCAATGAATCAGATCCCACTAGCAAGTAGCAATAAAAAATAAAATAATTTCCATTCAGCTTCAACAACAAATTCCAGCGCCTTCAAAATAGCTAGAAGCTCTGCATCACCATCACCACATATAAATTATCATTAGTTTCTATAAAGCCGTCTGAAACTATCATATGTTCTATGTGCGGAGGTAGAGAGGAGCCTTTATTTCATATATTTTCTGTTTGTAATTTCTCTGCATTAGCTTTATTTGCTAGTCCATGGAATGCTGCAGCTAGGAAAATCATCGTTCTTCTGTATTTTTATTTTATTAAATATTCTCTTAAGAATTTAAATAATAATTAAAGTTGAAGCGAATAAATCGTTATCCTCGTTACTTTTCAATAGTAAAAAAGACAAACAAAAGCTGTTGAATGGGTTGGTTTTAATTAACGCATATCACAGATAGAAAATCGTGTAAAACCTTGTTCTGTGTCTATAAAGCTTTAAACTATATGTGAATGGAATGCTGCAGGTGGAATTTGTATTTGACTATTTTGTGTAGGTAAGAACTAAGAACCTTAATTTGCTCTTCATCTATAATAAATAAATCTTGGAATTCAGTGTATGTATGAATATAAAATGCGACTGTGGGACATGTGTTGATAACAGAGTGGTTTCTTTTTCTTCTTCTTCTTCTTCTTCTTCTTTGTTACTAATAATTGCAAATACATAGTGGCTGCAGGCTGCAGATGGACCCCTGAACCTTATTTTTTGTGAAAATAGAGATGTAGAACTTTGGGCCACTTTTAAAGTGGGAGAAGATGGGCTTCCATCAGGGCAAGCCCGTGCCCACGCTGTCCCAACAGCCTTTTATAATTTTGTATATGAAAATATCTGTCCATAAAATAAAGTACATAAACACGGAAATACACTCAATGCAACTCTGTAAAAGCTGCTTGAACAGGCTTTGCCCTTACCTTATCTTTTGCTTTAGAGCAGGAGAGCTACAAATTACTGTTAATACAATCTCATTCTCTAAATGCTATTTTGGCATTTACATGCACCATTCATTGATCCTATGGTCATATTCTCATATTGTGGACAAAATTAAGAATCTAACTTTTTATTTATTTATTTTTTTGCTAATGTATAGTCTACTAAAAGTTTGAACTTCATCTGCTCAGCGAGCTTGGTGGTATGGTTTCACCCATTGAACTGGTTATCTTCTTTTGTATCTTAATTAGCATTTTCCTTTGGTATGAGGTTTTAGTTCGTTTTACTAATCAAAAAGAGGGGGCAAAAAAGGAAAATACTAGATAACAATCGGGTCAGATCGGGTCAATACATTTATTGATCGTTTTGAGTAGGTCAACCGTAACTTTTGAGTTGGTCAGCAAAAGTCTAGACCCTAACCCTAAATATTCATCTTACGGTTGGTTCCACATAGAGGTGGCAATTGGGCGGATTGGATTAGGTTAGGCTTGGGTTGAGTGTCAACCCAACCCATCTAACCCGCCGACCCATTAATGACCCAATTAGATAGAATTAAATGGGTTAGGTTCAACCCAAATCCACCTGAACCCAACCCATTTAGATAAAATAATGAAAATGACACAAAACAATCCAGAAATTTTCAAAAAAAATAATAACATAAATTTCAAAAAAAAAGAAATACATGGAAAAATAACATAAATTATGAAAAAACCCAAAAAATGAAGAAAAATAACATAAATTACAAAAAAAAACAAATAAATACATGAAAAATAATATAAATTACAAAAAACTAAAGAAATACATGGAAAAATAACATAAATTATGATAAAACCCAGAAATTGAAGAAAAATAACATAAATTACAAAAAAAACAAATAAATACATGAAAAATAACATAAATTACAGAAAACCAAAAAAACGCACAGAAAAATGACATAAATTACAAAATAACCCAAAAAATAACATAAATTACAAAAAAGTCCAGAAAATGAAGAGGAAATTTCACCTCCACTTCAATGTCCAAATCCCTCCGGCTTGTCTCCAAATTTAAGAGTTATGAATAACTCCTCTTGGAAATAAAAAAAAGATTTTAAATTTTAAGTAGGAAAACCTCAACTAAAAAGGCCATATGTGAAAATCCTAATTTTAG
Organism: Nelumbo lutea; assembly: GCF_056320005.1. NCBI lineage: Eukaryota > Viridiplantae > Streptophyta > Magnoliopsida > Proteales > Nelumbonaceae > Nelumbo > Nelumbo lutea. The sequence continues at coordinate 1,009,804 of NC_142688.1, forward strand.
CAAAATATGTAGAAGTGAAGAATGAATTTTTGTCCAGAAAAAAAATATCAAAATAAAATGCAAAGAAAAAAAAGTAGAAAAGAAATGAAATGTTCCAACCTCGCCAAAACCCTCTACTTATATACAAGTGATAAATGAACAGTTGCAACGAGTTTGAGAGATGTGAATGGCTTACTAGTAGTTAGAGGTGTAAATCAGGTCGTGTCGCCTATAGCCTGGCATGACGATCCACAAGCCGTGCCAGGCCCAACACGATCGTGCTGCCCATGCTAGGCTTGGGATTTTAGGCCCACGAGCCGGGTCGGGCCGACACGTGGGCCCATAGCTAGGGATGGCAATTTTCCCCATCCCCGATGAGGACCCAACTTCCCCAACTCAATGGGATTGGGGATGGGGATTAAGGTCCCCACCCCGCCACGACCCCGATTGTGTGTGTGTGTATATATATATATATATATATTAAATATTATTTATATTATATATATTAAACATATTTAAAAATTTATTTATAATTTAAAAATATTTATTTATTTTAAGTAAATTTAATAAAAATACCGTTATCTAAAAAAAATTGGGGATTTGGGTCCCGTGGAGATCAGAGGCGGGGATGGGATTAATTTCATAATCGGAGTTGGGGACGGGGAATATGATCCCTGCCCCGAACTTACCCCATTGCCATTCCTACCCACAACACGACCCATATATATATATATATATATATATATATATATAATATTAATAAAATAAATAATTTTTTTTAAATTTTATTATACTAATTTATTTAATTATAGTATATATAAGAAGCGGCAAAAGCTTACACGGGCCAAGGGAGGCACAACCCATTTTACACCTCTACCAGTAATTTTCACACCAGTATTAGATTTTCAACATGAACTACGACTTCAAGAACAACAACATCACGTCGGTCTCAAACTCCTTGTACTCAATCCGAATTTCACTGATATATTAATAGAACCTCCATCTTCCACGACTTAAGGTAACAACACCGATACTGTTCACATCACCATAAGAATTGACGATGCACTCTAATGTTGAAAGTAATATTCTCTAACGACTGCAGTAATTATGAAGAAATGTAGTTCTTTGCATTTTATATATATATAGATAGATAGATAGATAAAGATAGAGATAGAGAATCATGGAAAAGAGGAGTACACGTCTTTCCAAATAAAAAAAAAAAAAAAAAACTTATTAGATGCCCATGACCCAACCCATTAAAAATAATTTTATTGGGTTGACCCACCCGCTTAAGACCCATGATTAACGAATACAACCCAATCCGCTAATAAATGGGTGGATTGGGCGGATTCAGCGGATTGGGTTGTAAATTGCCACCCCTGGTCCCACAGGTCAAGTGGGTCAATGATTCAAAGACTGGATCAACATATCTTTGATCAAGTCAGCATTTTTTACCAATATGAATTTAACCATCTAGATCAACATTGATTTGGAAATAGGCAATCCAACAGTCAACTGTGACCCAACCTTTAAAAAGGCCGCCTTCTAATTTGAGGCTCGAGCGACTAGATAGGAAACCCTAATCCATTTTTCAGATCGGGTCAGATTGACGGGTTGGATCGATTTTTTGCCAGGTCTAAAAATAATACAGGACCAATTGGGAGACAGTAGAACACGTGGATCCCACATATCAGGCTTTACCAGTTGTCGTGCTACACTGGTTCTCAACCACCAAAGGCATAAGTAAAGAAGTTAATCAAAGTAAGGGACTTCAAAGTCCAAATGCCCTGCGGTTACCAGGACAGGGGGATATGATGCCACACCAGTGTAACATGCAGAGTTAGGACTTAGGACCCATGTGGATTGGTGCTGGCTTGTTCGTTGCTTCTTCTATTATTTTTAATATATATATTGTTTAGTTATTTCACTGGATTGTTGAACTTGATTTGTTGGGTGGAGTCCATTGTAGGACCGCGTTGTTTCAGGTCCAAGACCAATGGGTGGATTTGGACTGCAATTCAAATTCAATGATGCCAAGTGCCAAACACAACGCATTGTTTTATGTTTTATCAACATCACAGACCAAAATGACTAGTCATATCATATAGCTCATCGCCCCGGCCGTCTAATTGTTTGTCTTCTTCTTCGCGTGGGGCCAGGCTGGTTGTGTTTCTTTGTTCCTTCCTTGTACACATATACAAGACAAACCGTCTTAATAAACCCTTTCCCATTATGATATGCATCTCATTTGGGACCAAGAGAATGTCTCTATCTCTTGCAGCAGTCAAAAATCAACCAGTTGAGACTTAGTTTTGAGAAAATTGCGTTAAATAGGTCTTACATTAAAAAAAGCGGTCCTTCATAAAACAATATCTTATTTGATATCGTTTTTTCAGAAAAAAATGTTGCTTCAAACCATGCTTTAGAAATTGGAAATGAAATACTGTCAAATTTAATGTTTTCTTAAAAAACAACTTGTTATTGCCAACAGTTTAATGATGTAGCATTATTAGATAATATAACTAATGCTGAAAATAGTTCTAAAACACTGGTACCAAACAAAAATAAACACTACTTCCCAGAAAACAGCCTATATGAGAAAAAAGTGCTTATAACTCACACATGTCCAGCACCAATGCCAAACACCTAGCATGCCACCACCACCATTTTAGTCTATTATCACCAATGGAAAAGGGTGGCTTTTAAATTTCTTGCCACATGGCCATGGATTGCTTGAATTGATGAAACATGAAGCTCTCTTCTGTTTATCAAAATTTCAGATCAATTGGTCGTGCTCACCTTGCATTTATCAAATTTCTGATGACAAGGCACAACAAATAATTAATAATATGGGGTAGTAGCAGATAGCTAATAGAACCATAGAAACTTTCTCAGTAACTACAGAAAAATCAGCTCCACACATAATTTTCTTCTGAATATTATGCAATTAGGTATGTACAGTGTACAGTATACTTCAGTACCAGAAATCTCGCTGCGCCCAATACAGAAGATGAATACTTTTGTCTTTTTACAATATATATAATTCAACGTACAAGGCAATTAAACTAAGATTCAGATAATCATCAAACCCATAAATATGAGCAAAAATTGGCTTAGCTCTTGGTAATATCCAGAAAACAGAATATCAGATAGCAAAAAAAACTAGCACCAGATATTTTTGTCAGCTATTAGTGTAGGCATTTAGGAAAAGGTAAGGCTACAGCCAGCAGTTCCCCGCTTGAATCTTAAATTTCCTTTAGTAAATACAAGCACCACAATTGATCTATATAGAGAAGTGTAGACTTCTGTTTAAGCTATTCTGTTTGCTTCTGGTTGTTAGCACTTCCACTTGTTGGCCTGAAAGATTTCAAAGCACAAACAACTTTACTTTAGTAGACGAAACACAAGCAAAGCAAAAAAAAACCAAGGAGGTACCAAAATTTTATGTAACCCTGGCATTTAATCAATATAAGGAATAGTCTGTGGCCCCATAATAGTGAAATTTCTCTTAAATCAGCATCCTATCAACTACAAGAGCCAATTATAAATAATTTTTTTCTGATAGGTGAGATGATGAAACCTTGAACCACATAATAGAATAGATTATTAGGGTCTGTTTGGTTCATGGTTGGAATCGGAATCAGAATCAAAATGGTCTATTCCCTCTATCTGTTTGGTTCGAACAGGAATCGGAATCAGATTCTGATTGATACTGTTTGGTTCATGAAGAGGCTGGAATCGGAATCAACCATGATTTCCAATTTTACCCCTAATAAAAAAAAAAGAAAATGCATGAAAATACCAAAAAATGTAGAAATCGCAGAAATTTTGTAGGAAAATACAGAAATTATAATAATTTTATAAAAAAAATCAAAAAATTGCATGAAAATACTGAAATTTTGTAAAAAAATAAAAAAAAATGTAAAAATTTTGTATACAAAAATGCAGAAATTACAACAATTTCTATTATCTCTGTTTTTTCTAATCTTCTAAAAGTGGGTGAAACGAGCAGAAAGGCCCACTTTATTATTATCTCTGTATTTTCTAATCTTTTAAAAGTGGGTGAAGCGAGTAGAAGCTCGGGATGCATGTATAAGACCAGACATAGGGATTTGGGTGGGGCAATCTCACTAAAAAAGAAGAAAGGGCAGGTGGATACTGAAGTAATGAAGAGACGCTATCATGTACGAACGAAAAACCCAGAAGACTAGAGTAGCCTTCTTAGAAGAGAATAGAGTAGCCTTCTTGAGCTTTTCTTCGTACACACATTGATACATAAAGCACACTCATCTTACACAGCTTCTCTCTCTGGTATACGTTTCTTCTAATACCTGTGCTGCATTGCATCTGTTTGGAATGGGAAGGGAGACGACGGTAGATGATTTGGAGGAAGAAGGAGGAGGAGGAGGAGGCAGCAACGACGAGGAATAGTATGGAGGTTGAAGGGATTATTCCTTTTTCATAATTGGAGGGTTTTTTTTTTGTCCAAAAATAAAAAAAAAAAAGGAAACTAAATGGCGGAATAGGAATCACATTCCGGACGAGGGGGTCGGGAATGGCCATTCCCCCATATGGGTGGGTGGGGGGGTCGACCAAACATATCCAGAAACGGAATGACCCATTCCATTCCGATTCCGATTCCAGGGTCCTATTCCCTTGAACCAAACAGACCCTTAGTTTTTTTATTAGTGTATTCACATGCTGCTGACATAAATAGGACTAAAGATTCCCTAGCAAATCAAAATTGTTCTCAAAGACATGACATGCTTCTGTAAAGGAATCTCAGTTATTAAAATAAAATAGATAAGACTTACAGTCCAGTCAACAATTTAATGGTGTCGTAGAACAACCATTGCAAAGTTACAACAGGCCCCGCAAGTGTTATTCGAATAGGCAGGCTTCTAGTAAACAAATTGACAAACCCAATATTCTTCACAGCCTACACACAGCATTAAGCTTAGCCCAACTAAAGCTTTAGTCTGCACAAGTTGACATCAACCTAAAACAAATTAATCAGCTTATCTTTACCTGCATCACACTATCAGCCTTTCTGTTATAAAGAGAGGACACAACATTGTCAGCAGGATTAGAAATAAAGGTACCAACAGCACCAGCTGTATAACCAGCTAAACATGTCACCCCTAGTTGCTGAGCTTTTGAGCAGTCCTCCTTTCTTCTTTGAATGACATGACGATATAATAGATCCACAGAATGCTCAAATGTTGAAAACATTACCATAGAGACTGTAGAAAACAAATTTTCATGTGTAAGCATGCAATATAAATTAATCCATAATACAATTATAAATTTTGTGAAACTGAAAATGTCGATCAAACTTGTAGGTAGTAGCTTAAAACAGGTATTTTGACCTGACCTAGATGGTGTGAATATGAATCAGGAGGATAAAGTCAACATATTAATTCATCTGTCATACATGCTAGAGTGCACTGTCACACATGCTATACTTGGTAGAAGATCTTTAACAAGAAATAAGTTGTCCATGCACCAAACTGCATAAAGCAGTTTAGTGCCTGAGTACAGCATCTTGTTGTACATGTTCTTTTGCTTCTGATCTTTAAAAGGGAAGCCTAGTGCACGAGGTTCCCGCCAATGCGGGGTCTGGGGAGGGACAGATGTAGCAACCTTACCCCTGCACATACAGAGAGGCTGTTTGCAAGATTTGAACCCTGGAAATAGCCTCTCTTTATACTTTATCTCCTCTCAGAAGCTGCATAAAGCATTCCAGTTTGAGACTAAATAGATCAAATAAACTCAGTTCATGTAAAATATTTTCGTAGAGGGAAAAACCGACGGTGTTGAGGTTCTAGTGATGGAATGTTAAATTGAATTTGTAAACCATTCCTTAGACCTGTTTCAAAAAGAGTGCAAATAGTAGTGTAAGCTCTTAGCCGTCTAGCCAATGCAATCTCCATTTTCCAGTATATGTTATACTGCTAGAGTCCACTAATGAACTTAATAAGTAGAAACCTGAAGGTACAAAGCATTCAGGGAATCCAAAGACTGCCCTAGTTTTGTTTGTAATCTAGCAAAGCACCTCAGAAACTAAGACAACAGAACAAAAAAGTAGAATTAGGGAAGAGAGTAATTACATGGAAGATTCCGACCCCAAAGAGGAGCAAGCCCCTTGTAGAAGCTGCAACCAAAGATGGAAAAAGAAACTGATACTCTTAAACACTATAGGCATGCATTACACAAAATTTATAAAGAAGGAATGGTAAAGTGCGTCATGTTCATGGATGTTATACCCAGAGAGGCCTTCAGTTAAATATAGCTTTGGAAATCCATCCGCCAAGCCCTTTGCAAAATTGGGCTGTGTTTGGACACGGATTTTGACGGCTTCGAAAGGGCAGAGAGCCACATCGGCAAATGCTTGGGCAGATGCGCTGCTCACAAAGAAGATGAGGCTCCTATTCTGACCTACCAACAGATCGGAGTAGAGATTCTTGAAGTATTCATATAGACCAAATTTGCAGCCACCTTGAAAACCATAGCCAAGGAATTTTCCGGCCCAACCTCTCCAAAGAGCAGACGGGCCTTGTTCCTTCAAGAGGATATTTAAACCGGAAAATATGCTATTGTACTTGATTGGGTTCACCTAGATAATGAAATAATTCGTTAACAATCCATGAAAGAAAAATCACTCACTAATTTCCAGAGAAAGGAAACTTATTGCAATCACCTCTCTGAAGCTTTCTAATTGAATAAATATATTTTCACATTAAAATTGTTCTTAATAAATAGGTTCAGTAAAGCAGAGGAACAGAGAAACGAAGTACACTACTAGGGGATGGATGGAATCAAGGAAATTCACTATCAATCAATGTTCCACGCCCAAAGACCCCACTTACCTGCATATTCACTTTTAAGACATCCAGAGGAGTAACGGCGAGGTGGGTAGCCCCAGCACTGAGCATTCCTCCGATGGCGCATACCCCGTAATACCCGGGTGAGAACTCCTCAAAGACTCTTCCATTTCTCATGTTTTGCTTCTTTTGTTTTTCTTCTTTAACCCCTCTGCTTGAAGTTTGAACACCCACGTCTCAAAGCGAGAGAGAGAGAGAGAGAGAGAGAGAGAGAGAGATCTGGAAGCTCCAAAGTAGTGTGTGAGACAGTGAAAGTAGGATCAAAGAAGTATCGTATTTTGTTGCTGTATCAACTTTCGAGTTTGAATAGGTTCGATTTGCTGTCGCGCTCCGAGCTTCTTTCTGTAACTGGCTGCAAATCCGTCCACGTTTGCAGCATTCAAACACAAGGCCAGAAACAGAGAAAGACTGGAAATCAGACGCCAAAGGTCCAAAACGAAACGAAAGCCCAGTAATACGGATCCGGGTGCTTGTTTGGGCACAAGACCATTGTTCAGAAATGGGCACATCCCCACTGGGAAGTGGGAAGTGGGAACTGGGAAGGAGTGAGGAACCTCTCTCGTATTTGTAGCCAGCTTACTGGAGCAAGCACATCTGAAGTCACCGGAAAGAGCCCTAATCACGTTCACGCATGGTTTTCAAAACCGGACCGGAAAACCGAATGAGCCCTAAGGCCCCTAACCAACGTGAACGGTTCACGTATGACGTAACGACGAAATTGTTTTGCAAGTTGCAACGTGAGCAGGATGAGGTTTTTTTCCGTAATAACACGAACAGTCGAACAACTCCTCCCATAGGCCATAGCCCATATCTCCATGGCTCTGGGATTGGTCAATCGGCGAATTATTTAATTACGGATTTGTCCTCTTTGTTGGGGGGAACCATGCAAAGATGAGGATGAGAGGTGAGGTGAGGGGTTTCTTCGTAAACTCCAAACACTCACAGAGATTTCGCTACGGATCCCCACTTTGTGGGAGGTGGGAACCGGAAAGTTTTCCCATCCCAGGCTTCCCAGCCAATGAACCAACCCTTCGGCTTTTCAACGTTAAATACCAAATTTACCCTCGATTGGCATCTTCCCACTTTTTGACTTTAAGTAGAGTTAGCCTAGAAAATTAAATTGGTCGCACTCGCATTACGTGTCAAACAAGCGTCCACCTATTGCATTCATTTGCTGCTTCCTGACCACAAGGAAAATAGCAACGTGAAGTATGTAAATTAATCCCCATCTCATACCATTCATTCTTCTAGAATATTGTTTCTCATACCATTCTGGATACAGATCTGAAGTGGGGATTAATAGGAAGAGCTTACCACAAGGAAAAATTATTAAACTTTGGGGTGATATAGATTCTGTTTTGAATTGGACCGGACATCGATTCGGAAAAGAAGAGTTGAGGCTAAAAAATTAAGGTTTGAGTTTGAGGCTAAATAGAATCTATATCATCCTTTTTTTCTAAACAGAATTTATGTGCTCCCAAGTCCCAAGGCATCATATTTTTATTAGTTTTTATTGGAAATAAAAATATATACATCTCAAAAAGTTGTCAAAGAAGACAAATTTCTTAAACTATTCCTAACTTTTAGGAAATTAATTTACTTTACCCTACTGTTTACCTATTGTCTTTACGAAAGGATTAAAAAGATTATAAAACATTGAACGCCTTATTGTAAGTGTAAGTGGGAACCAAACCAACTCAATAGTTTGGATTAGACCTTGAAAGCATCCAAAACCAAATTGATGGTACTCGGCCATCACCTCCTTGGCGTCCGGTCGGTCACCCTCATCAGCCGCAACACATCGGAGCGCCAGCTCTACCACACTCACCGTGATCATCGTTTCCCCTTCTCTTCAATATTTTTAATAGAAAATAAATGCTGCAACGTTTGACCCTGGAAATTACAAGGCAATAGAATAACAAACCAGAATACAATTTCAATGAATGAAGACCGACAAGGGTGATACATATTTAAAACTTAAAATGATAACTACGGTGTGAAATGCCTTAGAAGGAACTGTCCTAAGTCCATCTCCGTTCCTAGCTGAGGCTATTTCAGGTAATAAATTCTCTAGGCTATCGGCCTTGGCACTTGATGCATACTATTCAACACACTATCACTAAGATGAAATGAAAATTCCATCAGACATGACAGCCAATCTTTGAAGTAGGATCGGCAATCCGTCTCTGCGCGAGAGAGGGCACTGAGAGGCGTGACTGACAGAAACACATCCTTCCTTAAGAGCTCGATGATCTGTATGACTGTATCTCCATCATCATATTGTGGCCCCTTTACTTCTTTCTTCAACAAAAGGTTTCCTGCTGATATAGTTAAGGATACTTCTATTTTCGGCCCTGTTAACGACTCAATTTGTTGACAAGATTTTTCCTCCCTCCATGTTAGAAGCAACTTACGTCCACCCCATTTTGATAATGCCTGTATCCTGTTTTGTTGCTTTATAACCCTTATGGTTTGTAACATCTGTTGGCAAACCCATATTCAAAAAGAAGTTCTCAGGATAAGTTTTATTCTTCAACACAATCGGTATTCGATTAATGATGGACAAGGATGCCTCCGCACTTGGTTTGAAGTCTTGGATACTGCTCTTCCCTCTAACCCAGTCATAGGGGTGCAATTTGGGCGGCCCCAGCCAGAGCCTAGACCAATTCATCTCAAAATTTTACATGGGTTGGACTTAGATTTTCACTCCTCGGGTCAGTTTGGTCCCAAGAAGTCGAGCTTTTTAATTTTTTGGGTTGGGCCCGAGCCTAGCCCTTAGATAATCTAAACTTGGCCCAACTATCCACACACACACACACACACACATACACACATATATATATATATATATATATAATTTGCATACATATTTACATATATACATAAACATGTGTTCATACATACATACATACATATACATGCGATTTTATTGACCAACCTGACCCAGGCCCAAGCCCAACCCGAATGCATCAAATTACAGTGTAGGCTGGGCTCAGGTTGGAAAGATCTGACTTGATCTCGAGATCATGTTTTAAGCCCAAATTTTAAGATCAGGCCCAAATTGACTATAAACCCAACCCAATCCACCCGAGTTACACCCCTACCCAGTCATATGATGATGGCCAAAGATCGGACACCATAAATGAAAGCTTCTCGAGCACCAGCTACTATCCCAGAGTAGACAATGTGATATCCACAGCTACTTCCCATATTGATGCCACTAATGACCAGATCAAGAATTGTAGGAAATAATGCTTTGGAAATACCCAAATAAGCACAATCTCCTGGTGTTCTAGAAACTGCATAAGCTGTTCAACTCTGTTCACACAAAGAGCATAATAACACCATGTAATGATGCTGTGACTAAGAGTAGACTTTTCCGAATAGGTGCGCAGACTAGAACCTCGTAGATATTGGTGGAGACCAAGACCTAAACAAGAGCTCTTAAGCCGAGACTCCGAGAGCATCAATCACATTATCGATGATTACCATGATTATCGGTCGAGTACTGGAGCCCTGGAGCACTGAACACCCTCCATTTCCGTTTAGAAGGAATCTCGATCATTATTGTAAGGTTGGATGAGAAACGGGAAAGGAAACCACCTACCTCAAAGACTGGAGACTGGAGAAGATGCGGTGGGAAGAAAGAGCGTCAATTTTGTAATAGTTTTGGTGTGAATTATAGAAGCGAAGACTGGGGAAGCATGGCCATTGAAAGCTTCAGAGGAAAGGAGAGGAATGGTGAACCAAGGAAGTTTCTTAAGCTATTGAAGATGATTTGTCTAGGTGCCTCGCCGAGCTCAAGGTCAGAAAGGGAAGAAGAACGCCAGTAACCATGAAGAAAATTTGAAAAATAAAAGAGGGAAAATTTGACTAAAAAGGGTAATGTTAGGTTTTAAAAAATTATAAACATCAATGTTAACGGATTGAGATCGAACATTAACTGACACTAACAGCAGAGGATGATTTAGTCAATTGTTAGAAAATATAGGGATACTCTAAGACAATGTTAGTTAATTTCCTAAAACTAAGGAATACTTTAATAAAATTTCTCAAAAACATCACCCCAATCAGACATTAGAACACAAGTTATGGCCTCCAAGTTCACATATACATTTATCATCTGATTTTCTAAAACCGGGACTGAATCATCAATTTTTCGGATTCTAAAATCAGAATTTAGGAGAGAAGGTTCTAGGTTCCAACATTTTAGTCAATCTTTTTTTTCTCGCCTCTACAAGCATACTTTTGGCTCTCTCATCTTATATGTGCCACTAAATTAATGACACAAAAAGGAATACAATTTTTAGTGAATTTCAATAAAGTTCTTATGGGCAATAACAGGAATTTTTATCTCATGAGATCAAGAGATGAGGGCGAATGGAGACTAGGAAAACTTTTCTGTAGTGCACCTGCGGGAAGTTTGGTTTGAAAGTTTCTCTTAATGTTAATGTTAAAAAACATGAATCCTATTTAAATTCCGATTGGATTAAGATTGAGACGGTGAATTGGCCTAAAAACTAATGAATTAGGTTAAAATTAGAATCGGGGTTTCAACAAGTCGAATTTTATCGGGGCTGACACTGCCCCCACCTAGTAACATTTTTTCTCAAAATGTTTGGAGAACCAAGGCCCCCCCAATCCAATAACTTGCTTCACTCTTACTCATAACTTACGGCTTTATAAATTGCACCTAACTACCGGAAAACTTACAATTTAGGCCCTATTTATTCTAGGGTAAATTTCTAAAACTTCCTCTAAAGTTTTTGATGGTTGCTGAAACCTCTTTTAAAATTTGAAAATTGTAATCACCTTCCTTAAGCAAATCTTTTTTCGTTAAAATCCTTTAAAAAAAGACATGGAAATGTCTAAAATACCCATACAGGTACTTTTCACCAATATGTTCGTTTTTCAAAATTTCTCTTCACATGAATCACTAGCCCTAACTTTTGTGGCATAAACATGCATGCACTTTTTATTTTTTCTGCAACCATGCAAGAGTGGTTCAGTGGCTTTTTAAATGTCAAAACAGAAAATTTTGATGAAATTGATTACTTTGTTGCGTGGTTTTGGTATGACTTTTGTTTGGGGCATGGAAAAGAAGAGGTTCTTGGGTTTTCTTGCTATTGACTTTAGATCATATGGAAAAACAGGAACAGATTTATATTTGAAAATATAGATCCTGACCCTGGTTTGGCACTTTCATGTGTTCACAGCAAGATGAGGGAGAGGAATCTGACTTCCCCTCTCGGCTGGCAGCTTTCTTCCCATTCAACTGACCTGAGAGGTCATCAAGTTTTTTGGACAGCTCCATTTTTTTTTTTTTTTTGGAGACGGGTAAGGCTCATTAGGGACTCCCCCAGGGCTTGGCATTGGCAGCATCTTTTGGTGAACCTTCAGTCTCTTCTCCAATCCAAGCGGAGGCAATGGCCTTGATTAAGGTTCTAGAGCTCTTAAGGTGTTTGAATTGGTCTAACGCTATATTGGGAAGTGTTGTGCAAACTTTTTCTTTTTTTTTCGGGTTCTATTATCAATTCAAAGCTTGTATATTAGAATAATCTGGAACATGGTGTCTTTCTGTTTCTCCATGAAAACAAGCTTTTTTTCGGGTTCTATTATCAATTCAAAGCTTTGCATGCTACGAGACATATATACAAATTATATTGATTGAAAGTGTTGTGTCATGGCATGTTCAAGCTCTTAAGTCTGGTAGAAAGGGCCTAGTAAAATCTGGTTTTTGTTGGAAGCTGCCCCACAATGGCTCAAGGAACTAGCTCGAAGGGACACTGTTGGAACTGTGTAATTCCAGTCTATATCTGTTGTGTAGACTCTCCTTTTATTTTATGCATCTTTTACTACCAAAAAAAAAAAATCTTATTATCTCTCTTCTAAAAATGATTTATTTTTCAAATTTGCCCTTCATATCAATCACTCGGAGTTAAAGTTGCAACTTTATATTCTCTTTTGGACATTTTTCGTGCCTGTTGTTACTTGTTAGTACATTTTAATAAAGGGGGTCTACTTGCAACTGTGTTAATCTGTCAAAAAATTTAAGGAAAATGATTGCAATTATCAAACTTCAGGGGAAGTTTCAGTATGATGAAAAACTTTAGAGGAGATTCTAGCAATTTACCCTTTTATTGTCCAACGCTCATTTCTAATTGACTTGGGAAAATAAATTTCTAGAATGATGTTTGATTGAACCTTCAAGTTTATTTTTATCCCGAGTTGAGCAAGAAACAAAACCTATTTCTTGTCTAAATGCAACATGCCCAAAGATCTGGCATATACTAGTGGGGCCCTCTGCATTTGTAAAGAAAAATTAAAGGGAACCATACGACATTCCAAATGGGCATGTCATATCATATCTTTAGTTCATTGATATACTTTATTTAAATAATTTGATAATTTGATAATTTAATGGTTTTAAATGCAAAATGGATGATATGGCAAGTCTCTTATCACCTTTTCAAAAAATATATATGATGATGCACAATCCGGTGCTCCTTGTTGGTAGATAGCTTGGACATCGAACTGAATAGGTTGCTTGGTTGAGCTGCAAGAAAGTGATTATCTAAGTTTTCGGGTAGCTTGACTAGGGGTGGGCACTCTAATGCTTAAGTTAGCGAGCTGGTAGATGTTTGTAAGAAAGCAAGAGAGCTAGAGAATTGCAAGAGCTAAATTGCGCGTACCTTATGAGGTTGGAGGTAAGGCCCTTATATAGGCGAGTTGCCTTGAACCTCATGAAACACAATTAAGATTTCAAGCACATCTAGTTCGGAGGTGGTTTCACGCCTAGAGGTGGACTCTACATAAGTGGGCCACGTTTATTCAATCCTACTCGAAGTTAGCGGGGTGATAACCGATTCTTTCGATATGGCATCGTGATCCCAAGGAATCTGGAGGCGATAACCCATTTAAGGGGGAGGTTACTCGATACATCAGGCATATCACTAATCAGAGCTAGGTCAGATCAGTGGAAGTAGGTCGCCTCTTACGTTGACCCGAGGTCTTTCTTGGTTGTTCATAGTCCGGCCTACCGGAGTGGTGCCAAGGTCATCAAGGTGATTGTGAAGTATCTAAAGTACTCTTAGGGTCTCCTTACATGGTGTCAAGATGTCACTCTACGCTTCTGCAATGCCACACGTCATAATATCAATGGAGGACCAAATAACCTCTCATCAATATATTGGTATTGAGAACACAATTTTGTCTAGCTGATTGAATCGGAAATAAGTTGTAATAAGAGCAACCAATTTCCTCCTATTGTATTCGTTAGACTCACCTAAATTACCAAAACTATGAAAATTGATTACCTTAATTTCTCAAACAAACAAAATTACAATAGTTAAATTATGAAAAATTACCAACATTACCAAAATTTATTTACCAAAAATAAAAAAATAGGAAATTACAAAATGAATAACAAATTTAATCTCCCATATAACAAAATTAATCTGCAAAAATTACTTCACTTTCAGAAATTAACAATTCACCAAACTAACAAAATTACCAAAATTAATAAACTAATAATTTAATAAAGCTACCAAAATTATTCATTCATAAATTAGAAAAAGCTAATTGTTAATTTACCAAACTAAATCAAAATTAATTTAGTGAAATATTTTTTTTGGAATATACCAAAATTAAAAAAAAAAATCCAAAACTAGTTTACCTTAATTACCAAAATTAATTTCCCAAATAACCAAAATTACAATAATTATATTCCTAAAAATAACCAACATTACCAAATTTTATTTACCAAAAATTAAAACTTTTAGGAAAATTAATATACAAAATTACCACAATTAATACAAAAAATGAATAATAAATGTGTATTTCCATACAACAGAACTAATCACCAAAATTAACAAATTTAGAGTACAAAAATTACCAAAATTACTTCACTTTTATAAATTAATAATTCAAAAAATAAGCAAAATTACCAAAATTAATGAATTAATAATATTGTATTGGTTTATCTAATCCATCCAAAATGATTTGGATTTGGATGGGCTCCAACCCAGAACCGGTCCAGTGACACCCTAATTGTCATAGTTTTTATGGTTTTTATATTTATTTTTCTATTTTTAGTGTTTGCGCTGTATGTTATGGTTTTTTATAGAGTATCTAATAAATTTCTGTAGTTTTTTTTTTTGTATTTTCTATTTTTTATAGATTTTTATTTTATGTTTCATTCAATATGGACTGGATTGGACCCCACCCAATCCATTTGTGTTTCAATTGGATCAGTTTGGGTTTAGACTGGATTGGGTCCAATCCATTTCTAAATGGATTCATGATGGACCGGATGGCCTTGGACCAAATCCAATATAATTTACACCCCTATATATGTTGAAGTTAGGATCATAATAAACTCCTTTGAGGTTTCACTTTAACAAAAGCATGCAGTTACCTCTCTTCAATTTTTGTCTTATTAATATAGACTTGAAAGTTACGAAACTATCCTTACAATCTTTCAATATAATTAAAATGTCATATTTGTCCTTCTAAATTTCACTAGACCTACCGTGTTTTATAGAAACAAATTACTTTTACTCTTTTCAATCTAGCCAATGTTTTACGTCCACAACAATAAGTCAATAAGGTGGTAATTGCATTTTTTTCAATATTATATGGGAGGTTTTGGGAAAATGAAACATCAGGGGAAGTTTTTATGATTATAATAATTAAGTCTTTTTATTTGTCCTAAAAAACATTCTTTTAACGTCATCATCCTTGCAAAATGCGTGTTCACTAAAATTCTTAATACATGAGAAAATTCCCAATTATTACCCTGTAGTTTGGGTCTAGTGCCATTTTGGTCTTCAAACATTAAAATATAATAATTTAATATTTAAATTTTTAAAACGTGTTCATTCATTAATCAATTAGTAGGTGGCATTTAAAAAGATATAAATCTTTTTTTTTGTGTCATCTAATTTTTTTTATTAAATATTGATAAAAAATAAACAATCTTGGATCTTTGCTTATTGTTTTTATGAAAATTGGGGTCACTGGAATGTTCACTTTTTAAATAGAAGAGAGAAAGATTTAGAATAGTTAATTTTTTTTTTCAATTTTGAAAGATTGATAAGGAGAATTAGAATACATTCGTGACAGTTGAAGGTTTGAATTATCACTTTTAAATTTAAGGGACCAAAATGGCACTATTCCTGTCTACAAGCACCTCAGAAACTTGCTGATTTTGTTTTACCAAAAATAAAAAACTTTCAGCATTTTAATTCTTGAGCGATCAGCCGATCACATCCACACTCATGTCAATCAGCGGTTCATCACTTTGAACCGTACCCACGGCCACGAGTATAGGAGGGAGGATTCATTAACTTCATCACAGCAGAGATTATGGTTTCTTCTCAACAAAAGTTACGCGGTGATTTTGCTGAATTAAATCTATGAATGTCATTTACCGGAAAAATGAAAGTCGTGTTTTTGGCTTTGGTCTCAATTCTGAACTCTGAACTTCGTAGCTTTCGTTTCCGACTCTCCGACCAGCTTGGTTTTTTTTTTTTTTCTTTTTTCTTCATTCTGTCTTATTTCAAAACTCAAAAGCAGCATTCATTGCCTGGATAGCGAGAGGCGGCCCCATCAATTTTTACTTCCAGTTATGGATGTCAACTGATGCATGCTTGCCTGGGTTTGCCTGATAACCTTCTCGTGTTCTCAATTTCTTCTCCTGTCTTTTTTTGTCTCTTTCGGGATAGCCAGAGGGATAAGAGATGGGAAAATGGCAAACGTTCCTCACATGTCTTCCATTCGTTCCTCCCATCCAGTTCTCATGGTCCTGGAAGCACCAACTATCCTCATTCGCAGTTTCTCCACCTCAAAATCGTCCTTCCCTATAAACCCTTATCGTCTTCTTCTTCACTCTCATATCTCTTCCCTGCTGCAACCAGAACCTTCAACTCCACAAAAGACATTATCTTTTTTTATCTTTTCCGCTTTATCTTCTTCTTCAATGGCCGCGGAGTTCTCCGGTGGGAGGAGGAATTCCAATACCCAACTCCTTGAAGAACTCGAGGCATTAAGCCAATCCCTCTATCAATCCCATATCTCCACCACTCGAAGAACCGCTTCCCTCGCCCTTCCCCGTACTTCAGTTCCTCCTATTTCATCTGCCGACGTTGCTAAACATGAGGAGAAGCTCGACACCAGACCCCGCTCCAGGCGCATGTCCCTGTCACCATGGCGTTCTCGGCCGAAGCTCGACGACAACGAGAAGAATGACCACGGAGACAGGGCTAGAGTTTTGCAGCCTGCCAAGAAGATGGACGACAAGGCAGTTTCTGCCGAGAAGAAAGGGATTTGGAATTGGAAGCCTATTCGAGCTCTTGCCCACATCGGTATGCAGAAGCTGAGCTGTTTGTTATCGGTTGAAGTTGTAACTGTCCAAGGTTTACCGGCATCCATGAATGGTCTTCGGCTTTCTGTTTGCGTCAGGAAGAAGGAGACTAAAGACGGAGCGGTGCAGACGATGCCATCTAGAGTTTTGCAGGGAGCGGCGGACTTCGAAGAGACTATGTTTGTCAAGTGTCATATCTATTGCACCAGTGGCAGTGGAAAACAGCTAAGGTTCGAACGTCGTCCTTTCCTGATTTACGTGATCGCAGTTGATGCAGAGGAGCTTGATTTTGGAAGGAGTTCTGTGGATTTGAGTCTTCTGGTCCAGGAATCTATGGAGAAGAGTCTTCAGGGGACACGAGTTCGGCAATGGGATATGAGTTTCGATCTGTTCGGAAAGGCAAAAGGAGGAGAACTAGTTCTGAAGTTAGGCTTTCAAATTATGGAGAAGGACGGTGGAATGGGGATTTATAGTCAGGCTGTGGGGCTGCTGGGTCTAAGTAGAGACTCCTCATCTTCATTTGCTCGCCAGCAATCAAAATCTTCTTTCAGTATTCCCAGTCCAAGGATGTCGAGCAGAATGGAAGCCTTGACTCCTTCCAAGGCTGGGACATCAGTAGATTTTCAGGGAATTGAGGACTTAAATCTTGATGAGCCAGCTTCGGTTCCTTCAACTCCTCCATCTGTTCAGAAGTCTGAAGTTTTGGAGCCTAAGGTCGAAGACCTTGATCTTCCAGAATTTGAAGTCGTGGATAAAGGAGTTGAGATTCAAGACAAGAATGGTGCAGAAGAAGTAAAATCTGAAGAAGCTCTAGACGTGAGGTCAGTTTCGAGTGAAGTTGTTAAGGAAGTCGTGCAAGATCAAGTCCATCTAACAAGATTAACAGAACTTGATTCCATTGCCCAGCAAATCAAAGCTCTTGAATCTATGATGGGAGATGATAATGTTAAAGCAGAGGATGAAACTGAATCACAAAGATTAGATGCAGAAGAAGAAACAGTGACACGGGAATTTCTTCAGATGCTTGAGGACGAAGAGGCTAAGGAGTTTCAACTTGATCAAGCCGATATTCCACCTTTCAAGTTAGGGGGAGCTGAAGAAGATAGTGAGGCTGAATCCAAGGTTTTCTTGCCTGATCTTGGAAAGGGCCTGGGTTCTGTCGTTCAAACAAGAGACGGTGGTTACTTAGCTGCCGTGAACCCTCTAGACATTGAGGTGTCAAGAAAAGAAACCCCAAAACTTGCAATGCAGATCTCAAAACCAATGATTCTTCCCTCGCAGAAATCCTTGAGTGGGTTTGAGGTCTTTCAGAGGATGGCAGCCATTGGTGTTGAAGAACTAAGTTCTGAAATCTTATCTTCAATGCAAATGGATGAATTGATTGGTAAAACTGCAGAACAGGTAGCTTTTGAAGGAATAGCTTCAGCAATCATCCATGGGAGGAATAAAGAAGGTGCTAGCTCAAGTGCTGCTCGTGCCATTGCTGCAGTGAAATCTATGGCAACTGCAATGAGTACAGGTAGGAAAGAGAGAACTGCAACAGGGATTTGGAATGTGAATGAGGAACGAGTGACTGTGGATGAGATTCTGGCATTTTCAATGCAAAAGATTGAGTCTATGACAGTTGAAGCTCTAAGGATTCAGGCAGAGATGGCTGATGAAGATGCTCCCTTTGATGTTTCTCCACTTGTTGGGAAGCCAGGTGCAGTTGTTGGGGAAGATCCAAATCGCCCATTGTCCTCTGCCATTCGGATTGAGGATTGGTTGAGAAATGGGGGCTTGATCATCTCAGAAGGTGACCAGGGTATCCCTGCAACAATTACTCTAGCAGTTGTTGTCCAGCTAAGAGACCCAATTAGGAGATATGAGTCAGTAGGTGGTCCAATGGTTGCATTGATTCAGGCCACACATGCAGATACAAAAGGTGCAAAAGATGAGGATGAGCAGAGGTTCAAAGTGGCAAGTTTGCATGTTGGAGGTTTGAAGGTGAAGGCAGGCGGGAAGCGGCATGTATGGGATGCTGAGAAGCAGCGATTGACTGCAATGCAATGGTTGGTGGCATATGGATTGGGTAAGGTGGGAAGGAAAAACAAACATTCTCAGTCAAAGGGGCTAGATTTATTATGGAGCATTTCATCTCGCATAATGGCAGATATGTGGCTAAAGTCAATAAGAAATCCAGATATAAGGTTTCCCAAGCTGCAATGGGTGTGAGGTCACTTTACCCTGCACAATGTTTCCAGCATGTGTAGATATGTACTTGTTGATATAATTTTATTCATTTTGTAAGTTTCCGTCTTGCTAGATTTTGTTGACAAAATAAAAAGGAAAACGCTTTGTTCTACATAACCGTTAATGTTGCTATTTTGTCTCTCTCTGGAAAAAACATAACACCATTCCTTAATAGGGTTGGACAGGAATGGTGATATGGGAAATGGCAGAGAGGTAACTGACTAACTGTTTGGATGAACATGGCAGCAGTGGGTCACTGGCCTATAAGATTCCTTTCCAGGGAGACTAGAGAATTAGCTTCCTACCTGAAATTGAATTTCTCATTCAGGTGGGTTTCCAGATCTGCTAATGCCCTAGCTGATTTACTTGTTAGCAATGGAGCTGGAAGGCCTGTGGTACTTTGAGGAACCCCAGAACTTGGGTTATGTTATGACAATCAAAACTAAAGGTGGTCAAGCTTCTATGCATCTGTCAGTAGTTGGATGCATTATTTCAAATGTAATGCTAATTGAATCTGGCATTCGTGCTCCTTGTTCTGTTCTTAAGGTTCCATTGTTCCTTGCTGTTAGTTTCAAACAGAGGATTCCTTAGTTCTTAACAAAATCCTCTGATTTTTGTTGCAGATAAAAATTAAAGGAAAAAAAAAAAGTATTCCTTAGTTCTAGTAGGAATGTAGGATTTGCAACCCCTAGAATGTCTTGTACACGTGTCTCTTTCTGTGTTTATTGTTACAAAAACATGCTGAATGATATGGAAGTGGACTTTAAGTTTGTGAGAAAGCTGCCCATCCCAATCCCACATCAATTTGGTGTCAGAGCATTTTGTTCTTTCGTTCCCCATCACTGAGTCCAATTTTTGTTTTCTAGGCTCAGTTTGGAAGGAGTACAAATACAAATATGTACGGTACAAATACATACAAAATACAAGGTTTTGCTTTTGCACTCCACATATTTGTATTTGTACTCCTTCCAAATTGAGCCCTAATTTTTTATTATTTTTCATTCTTTATGCAGTCACATCTCACACGCCGGGGTTCCAGTCATCTTTGGTGGTTTTTTGAGCTTAATAGATGGTTTTGATTGCATTTATGATGAAAACAAGGTCCTGGAAGCTGATATTCAATGAGGCGAGATTGTTGCAAGTTTTGCAGCGAGGAATTGTTCAAACTCCCATTTCTGTTCCATTGATTTCTTTACTATTCAATGAGGTGAGATTGTTGCAAGTTTCAATGAGGTCCACAACACTGTTTTTCCTTCTGGAAAGTTTGAAACCTTTTGTTACACTACAGATCCTCTTTTACCTTATCGATGCATGTGTTGTAACTGGACGTGTAGGGAACTTTTCCAGTATTTGATTTCTGATCCGCAATTTTCTCTCTAAGGGGCTGTTTGCAGTTGTATCTGTAATTGTGATAATCAGTAACTTGTTGCAGGGGTGAAATCAACATCATCATCCATGCCTTATCCCAACTATATGGGGTCGACTACATGAATCTTGTTAATGCAAAGATTATGGGTATTGGCCCATCATATTACTTTTTTCTTTAGTTTTTCTTCTGTTGGAAACTTTTCTGTTATATTGTTTTTAAATTCTTATTAATGTTAATCATGAATCAGGTAGATTGAGAAATCCAAAGTGCTGTGGACCTGACCCATCCTCACCACAGGGGCTACAATTGAAGGCAGCTGGGTAATATTATGTTCTATATTTCTATGGAAATCGAAATGTTTCTGTTTAAGTAGTACCCAAAATACAAAGATTACAAGGTTCCCATTATCCGTTGGCAAATTTCAGTTGTTTCATTCATTCTGTATTAATTAAAAGAAAAAAGGTGCAGAATTCTGATGCGAAGGAATACATTTTCAATCATCTTTTTGAAGTGAAATCTATGGAAAGATTTGATTTAGCAAAAGATGGAAAGATTTTGGAAACAACTTAAGATACAGGGTGGAGAAGTACCCGGTAAAATACCTTAGCATACTTCTGGGAGAAAATCCGTGAATTGCTGGGACATATTTCTCAAAATCACTAGCTTTCTTCTTCCTTAACTGTTTTTTAACATAAAATGGATACATCCATCCCACCAGCTCAGTTTGAAAACAGTACAAATACAAATATGTAGAGTACAAAACCTTATATTTGATCTGTATATATTTGTATTTGTACTCTTTCCAAACTGAGCCATCACAAGTTGACATCAATTCTAGGTTTTGCCCGTTAAAAAACCGCATCTCTCTAGTCTACATAGATGGACTCATGGACTGTTTGGACTTTGGATCGATGAACAGTTAAACAGTATTCAAATACCACTCCCCAAGTGTATGCCAGTCTTCATCTTCAAATTGATTATCTTGTTTGCCATGTCCTTTCGGCTGCCAGTAAAGTAGTAAACAAGTTAAGGAATGACCTTGATGCAGTTTCACACTCATTTACCAGTTTTGAGTCCCCATTCCTCCAGATAGTTGCAGTTTCCTTTTCTCTTGTCATGATGATAGCTTCAATCTTGTTGAGCACTAACTTGATATCCAAGCATAAAAAGCATACAAGATGCAGATATTTATCCTTCCCAACCTAACCCAACTTAATGTCAATGGGCTAGCATTGGTATGGGTCTCTTGTTCTGAACCAATTGTAACCATACTTGGGTGAGAATAGGTTGACGTAAATTCGTCCCAGTTAGACCACATGCCCAACCATGGCGCTGCTACAAAGGACAAATATGTTTGTGTTGCATCATCAAATCATCTCAGTCCAAATGGAATGCATTAATGGATGATTGACAAGGTTCAGAGTATGTATTGATATGGATGGAATAGAAAGATTAGGATATGATGCATGAATATGCCGGGGGAATCTACAAAAAAAAAAGCATAATTATATCAATGACATAAGATTTAAGATTGAATTTATTATAAATTAAGATCTAAAGACAAAAAAGGCACAGTTTAGTAGTTTATGTGAAGTGTGTATGGCAGAGGAACTGAAATATGCATGTATAACTTTAACTCAGGGACATAAAAACAAAAGTGTCATTAATACTTAAAATATTCATGTCAATTCTAATAATATCATTAATAATTAAAACACCAATTCAAAGAATCAATTAATTATTATTATTATTATTATTTTGTCTAATCAAATGTATCAATCATCTGGTAGCCGTGGTATGTGCATCACAACCACGCAAACTCTATGATTGCAATAAAACCTGGACATGGTTGTAATTTGCAAAAGGGACGGCTTTAAGCTCCTCTTTTCTTGTTACTTGGTTGCATTCGGTGCATTTTCATTTGTTTACTGGTTATTTTGATTCAAGTTGGTGGTGATGTACCACCACCAACAATGGAGTGGTTATTATGTTTTCGCCCTTTAATTATTTTTTTGAGATTGAGGAGTAAATAGGAAACCAGAGCATTGTTTTTGTCGCAATTCAAAACAAACAAAACAAACCCTAATTGAAATGATAGAAACGAAGCTGAGACCGTAGGTTTTCCGTGGTATGGCCATGTTGTCCCAATCCTCTGTAACTGTAGTATGGTAACATCCAACCAAAAAAAAAAAAAAAGGATGAATTAAGGATAGAAACGATATTTCCGGTCGTATGGGTGTTTTTTGTATTTTTAAAATATCTACTTTTCCCTTGAAGGGAATCAAAAGAAGGCAAAGCTTGGTGGGTCTCAAGCAATAATGGAGATTTCAGCATTACTTCGTGAGTTGGATACAAATAGATTTACCCAATGAAAGATGATGAAAGTATGATGGAGATTTCAGCATTAGTTCGTGAGTTGGCTTGGAGTATATTAATAGGATTGCTCTCCCTATGATAGAGACATAACAAATAGACACTAATCCATTCGGGTGACTGAAAATATTTTATAAATAGAATGGTGGTCGACCCAATAATATATAACAACACAATTATAATTTTCAGTCTGTCTTATTTTCTTGAACATTCTCTTTGGTGGTTAACAAAGGTCTGGTAAGCCAGTGCACACATATCAGTAACTTGTGGGATGTTTTATCTTGGTGAATGATTTGTACTTGCCCAACTGCGCCATAAAGGACAAATGCGGTTTTAAGAAGAGTGACCAAATTATGCCATTGAGCCCGTTTTGACACATCTTTCTCAGCTTTTCAATTTTATATCTATAACAACAGTGCTCTTTGGGTTTGGAAAGTGTTGATTGATAAGTTCCATTCTATCTTCTTTTATTATTATTTACAACACTACCCATAAAACACTATCTCCTTGTATTGGGAACACCTCCACATTCAATAATAATATGTAAGATGATGAGATATTCCTCATGTGTGACTGCAATGTTATGTGAATAAGTGTGGATTTGTTGTCATGGGCAGAAAATCTGGACTAAAAAGGACATGATAAGCTACCCACATAGCATGCCCCAACATGGGGAGATATTCCCAATGCACAGAGGGGATGGACTGTGGGGCACGATTTGTGGGCAGCCAATCCGATCATGAAACCTAATCCACTGCAAGAGTGGTGGAAAATGCATCCCAAAATCTAAAAAATTAACAAGAAACCCAAGAGCCTTAGTTTTAGAAACCAAGAAGAACGAACTTGTTCTTATTCGTTAGAAGCCACTCCACTTGCATCAAATAAAAATAAAATTTGATGCTCCGTAATTCAAGAAGGAGAGGCTGCTGCCACTGCATGCAGTGGGTGACTAGGGATGGCTTTGGTAGAACCATTAGTCTCTTCTCCAAAATATAGGTACAAACACTATCTCTACATACTACAGCAGAAGCGTACTGGGCAGCAAATGAAGCAGTTCCATGGGCAGTGGAGTTTCAAAAGTGATTGATCTGGTACACTGGTCTGTTAGAATTAGTATTGTTAATAATGGGTGCATGTGGACCACTTCTATCTATCATATCATCAATATCATTGACTTGACGGAAGTAATTATAAATAAAAGAGTAAATTACAAACCGTAATAAAGGGGCGGTGGTGACACTTGGTCCCCAAACTTTATTTTGCGGCAAAGACCCCTTTCAGCACTTTTGTCTATGGCTGCCCATGGATCAGGCCTATTCGATAAAACCAAACTAATCAAACTAAATATATTGATTTCGATTCTGTGATTTTGTTCTGGGTCGGAGCCGGCCCTAATGTTAGAAAATCTCTTTTTTTTTTTTTTTTTTTTTAACTTTTATTATATTTTATATCTAAAAGAGTGAATTTCGTAAACAGTACAGTACATAGATAATTATGGTTAAAAACCCATATTTTATCCATGGATAAATAATTTATCATTCGTAATTAGTAATTGTAGGCGCCAATATTGTTTTTTAAGGAAGCGCCATATATAATTGGGTTAGACCGAGTTGTTCCGATTAATAATTGGTTTGATTCTGGGTCTTTCATATTGTCTTGATTAATAATCGGAAGGAACTTGTGTACCTTGTCACAAACCACACCTGATCCATTGATAGTGTTACTTTTGCCCCCTCCATTAACGGGGTTGATGATAGAGGGTAAATTACTAAATTGTCCACTTGGGACAATAATGGGCTGAGATTAAAAAAAAAAGCCATCAAAATGAAGATTATGGTCACGCCTCTTTTGGATTGGATTACTGTGCTTCTAAATCCTTGCTAGAGAAACAGAATTCATCATCGAAGGGGTTTAGCCCAAAAGAGATATTTTGTTTTATCATGAACATTTTTAGCATTTTGATAGTTTTTCTCTCATGGGGCAATTTTATAATTTTTAGCCCAAAAGAGATATTTTGTTTTCAACATGGGGCAATTTTATAATTTTACCTTCACATCATCCCCATTAACATGGTTGAGTGGGTGGGGGACAAAACGCTGAAATCCAAAAACTTAAGCTCCCTTTACGAGTACAAAAATGTAGAGTGCAAAAGTTTGTATTTTGTATGTATTTGTCTTTTCAAATTGAGCCTAACATAATATAAGATATTATGGTTTTGCACTCCTTATATATTTGTATTTATACTCCACTACTTTAAACTGAGCCTCAAGCTTCTTTTTTCAAAATAAATTTTTTTATTCAGAGAACTAACTATAAATATATAACCACTCACTGTGTACAAGGTGGCGATTTGTAATTTACTTGGATAAAAATGACCTCAAAGGTATTAAAAAAGTGAAGGGGAGTTTTAATATGATATCTCAGAGTCCCCACCCTCCACCCACTCGAAAAAGATGAAAAGCCCAGTGGCCACACAAGATAAAGACGTATCGGCCTATTTATACAAATCAGCATGGGGCTGTTATTTCTTTCTTTCTTAATTATTTTTCTTTTTTATGGACAAAATCCAAGAATATTCTTTTGCAACCCTTTTTCATCTGGCGCAATCTAATTGCTCCCTATTGGAAGATGATTTGGCTTCCAGTCGGACGGCAAGGTAGGTGGATTTGCAAAACAAGATCAGAGAACCCGGGGTGGCTAGCTCGATGAGGTCACTCCGATGCTTAAATTAGTAATCTGATGCGAGTTAGAGAGCTTTGAGAGTTTAGAGAGCTAGAGAGCTAGAGAGCTAGAGAGCAGAAAAATCACGCGTACCTTATGCCATCGGGGTTGGAGTCTTTATATAGTTGAGTAGTCGTGGGGCACACGAAAGAGTTTCAGGGTATCCGAGATGTGGAGGTGGAGTTCGCTTCGCTTCCGAATGAGCAGTATATAGGTAAGGCTTATCTCGTTCCACCTCCGATTCCGGTTGAGTCAGGATAAGTCCTTATCATGATCCCGAAAAAGTCAGGGTCTGTTAACTCATCGTGATCTCGAGGGATTCGGGATTCGTTGGAAATACCTCCAGAGTTGGTTACGTAAGAATCAATTACGTGGCGCTTCGAGTTGTTGGTTCCGAACTGGCTTGGATACTGACGTGCCTCAATGCCAAGGTGAGCCTTAAGCCGAGGCGGCCTTTGTGCTGAGGTGACTGAATACGCGAGCTTAATTGTTGCGAACTAAGATTGTCAGGCTGAGTTGTCATCTCTTGGTCAGGTCATGTCCACGTGTCCCCTTTTTACTAGGTCGGGCCAAATCATCCTTCATCAATTGCCCCCCACACCCCAATCCAGGGATCTCGCCTCGGTGCGGAGAGATCATGACGAGTCCAGGTGGATTTGGTCCGAGGTCCAAGCGGCTTGACAGGCGAATTGTTGGTCGGACCAGTTCAGCCGCCTGGCTCAACCAGGAATAACCCAGGTCACGTATAGTCTACGCGCAGACGTCACACCATCTATAAATTCCGTAGACGTCAAAACACGCGCTAAACTGATTTTAACCTCGGGGGTCACGCAATCGGTTTTCCTAGGAGCCGTTGGATCACTTCGATCTCGACCGTTGATTCTCGAACATAGCAGCTATAAATAGGGGGCCTGAGACTCATTTGCTTCGCCACAAATTCGCTAGCCTTCGGTCTAAGGTCACGCTCAAATCCTTTAGCTCGATGTCTCTTCAGTTCGGTGTTCTTTCGAGATCGTCTTCCTCTCCTCAATCTTTCCTTTTGTGAGTCTTCCCTAGCTCTCTTTTCTGATTCTGTGTCTTTCCATGTCTAGCTTTAGTTTCGATAGGCAGCGATGAAGCAACTCGGAGCATTTTGACTCCGAAATATAGCCTTCTCAAGAGCCAAAGCATAATGTACGCCGAGGGAGGTTGCTGGCTAGGCCGAACTACCAGTCGCTCAGCTCGGAGCACGAGCGACTACCCACTACATGGTGGTAGGTTTTATGACTTAATTTCTTCGATTTTGTACTTAGCTTCTCTTGTGCTAACTATTGTTCTCTTCTCTTGGCAAGTGAATTTCGCTATCCACGCCCTGACTTACCAGTCCGAAGTGCATCTGAAGCGGGCTCTCACAGCTGAGTCTTCTTCTCGTGAGGCTCAAGCCGATTTAAACTTGGCATGCAATGAAGTTAACCAACTAAAGAAGGATGTGCGAGTTAAGAAGGAGTTGATCACACTATTGATGTCCAAGAAGGAGGAGCTCAAGGAGAAGAAAGCAGTGCTGAAGAGGGAGGTGGAGAACCTCGAAGCCCACATAAAGGAGCGGACTGAGATACTCTTCAAGAAGTAGTGGAGGCCAAGGTCAAGGCCATCGAAGAATACAAGGCCTCAGAGGAGTACCAGAAAGAGATGATCAAGGTGGGAACTGCGAGCTTCCACAAAGGATTCAAGCTCAGTAAGTGATTGACACGGTGCGAGTTCCCTCAACTCAATCTCAGTACAATTACCACCTCGAGGATTACGAAAGAAATGGCCGCCGAAGCTGCTGAAGATCTAGACTCCGAAGCAGAAAGCGACAGCGACCTGCTCGATGACGTCGAGGAGACTAGTGCTGATGAGAGCTATATGAAGACGGACCCTCCTATTGAAGCCTCGAACAAGGGCGAGGAGCCCCTAGATGACTAGAAGTCTCCCAATCTTCTATATTGTGTACCCCGGGCCTCCGAGCTCGATTTATAGTGGAAATTTCTCTTTTTTTTTTGCTTGTACTAAAAAAAAATTCATCAATGAAATACAAACATTTCGATTATCTTTGTGCAAAAATGCTCTAAGTGTACATAACTCTAGAACTGGCGAATGAAACCAAGTAGGAGTAGAAATGTGTAGGTTACCCCGAATTGTTGAGCTACTGAACTGGACTACAAGTAGGGATAACCGAAATAAAATTTTTCCAAGTGTAGGTTACCCCGAACTGTCGAGGTAACGAGCTAGACTAGGAGGAGTAGGGGTGATTTCACATATTGTACACCAAGGTGGGCAGACATTGTAGGGTATATACCCGACCTGTCTACGCACGGGCTACTCGCTTAGGTGTCGGTTGCCCCTTAAAGCTAGTGGGATCAACCTGTTGTTATATGCCGAGGTGGGCTAGATGTCGTAAGGTTCATACCCGAACTGTCAATGCCTTAGGCATGAAAGCTGATTTGCCTATGTCGAAGAGGCGACTAGGACTTGTCTGCCTATGCCAAAGAGGCAACTAGGACTTGTCTGCCCATGCCGAAGGGGCGACTGGGACTTGTCTACCCATGCCGAAGAGGCGACTGGGACTTATTCGTAGTGTCGAGGTCATATGTCAGCTCGGCATCATGGCCCTTGGACTTCTGGGAGTGACTCGTTGTCCTCTCTCCAGTTCGACGATCACAAGTAGTATCTTCTCAGGTTGTCGACGTTCCACGCTCGAAGTACTTGCTTCCCTTCCAAGGTTTTAAACTCGTACGCACCTTCCCCGAATACCCGTCTTACTCAGTATGGACCTTCCCAGTTCGGTCTGAGCTTACCAACACCAGGCTCAAGTACCATAACCTTCCGAAGAACCAGGTCGCCGACACGGAAGCGATGCTTCTTGACCCAGGCATTATAGTACCGAGCCACTCTCTGTTGGTAAGTTGTTGTCCGGATGTATGCCAGGTCTCGTACTTCTTCCACCTGGTCTAGGTTGGTACGGAGCTCATCATTATTTGTCTCCTCGTCATAGGCCTCCAAGCGCAGTGTAGGCACCTTGATTTCTACTAGGACCACCGCTTCTGTGCAGTAAGTGAGATTGAAGGGAGTCTCACATGTAGCGGTCTTGATAGTGGTCTGGTAGGCCCATAGCACACTAGGCAGTTCGTCTACCCACATTCCTTTGGCTCGAGCTAAGCGAGCTTTTAGTCCATGGAGTATGGCTCTGTCGGTGACTTCCTCTTGCCCGTTCGCTTGGGGGTGTGCCACCGAGGTGAAGTTTTGCTGAATTTCTATCTCAACACACCAATTCTGAAACTTGACATCCTTGAATTGCTTCCCGTTGTCGGAGATGAGTACCCGAGGTAGCCCGAAGCGACACACTATGTTCCTTCAAAAGAAGTTTTGTATGGTGCGGGTTGTGATCGTTGTTACGGGTTCCGCTTCCACCCACATCATAAGATAGTCCACCGCTACGACTAGAAATCTCCTCTGTCCTGTCGTAGACAGGAATGGGCTAAGTATGCCGATTCCCCATTTGCGAAGGGCCATGGGTTGGTGAGGTAATTGAGGTTGGTAGCAGGTTGGTGGTGGATGTTGGAGTGCCTCACACTTGTCGCACTTCTTAACGAGCTCGAGTGTGTCTGCCTTCATCGTGGGCCACTAAACCTTGTTGTAATGCCTTCTAGGCGAGAGCCCTGCCCCCCAAGTGTCCTCCGAACAAGCCTTCATGGGTGTTGCGGAGAATGAGCTCGGCCTTTGAGGGACGCAAGCAACGCAAATAGGGGAGCATGAAAGATTTCTTGTATAGTTGTCTGTCTATGATGACGTACTTAGCTGACTAGCGCTCTATCCTTCGGATCGCATTGCGATCTGCAGGGAGGGTCCCGTGAAGCAGATAACTCATGAGCGGGTCAATCCAACTCGACTTTGCTTGTGCTACAGGAGCGACCTCTGCCCCCCCCCCCAAGAATGCTAGGCCGAGATAAGTGTTCTATGTACACGGTCTCAACATTCTCGGATCTCGGGATCTGCCGGATGAAGTAGGAGATGAAGTTGTGTAGTATCTCCCTGACTTTGGCCAAATAAGCTGCCATGGTGGGGTCATGGGCTTCATATTCGCCGCTGACTACCACGAGCTGAGAATCGCTGCATATGACAAGATGCTTGGCCTTCACTTCCTTTGCTAGAGTGAGCCCAACGACTAATGCTTCATACTCCACTTCGTTGTTTGATGTTGCGAACCCGAACCGGAGCGCATATTCCAGCTTCACCCCGCTTGGTCCGTACTGAATTATTCCCGCATCGCTTCCTTGTTGGTTGGATGAGCTATCAACGTGGAGGATCTAGGGCTCCTCATCTCCGGTCGGACCAGCTCTAACCGGGATTGGTGCCGCATTGGTTGAAGCTTCTACCATGTGCTCGAGCTCGATCAGATCGAGAGTTGCAGTACTGACGTACATTTTGCCATGAAATCGGCCAAGGCTTGGGATTTAATTGTCGTCCGAGGTTCGTATAGGATGTCGTACTCACTGAGTTCGATATCCCACTTCGTCAATCTGCCAGACACCTCGGGCTTGAGCAGGATTTGTCTCAGAGGCTTGTTGGTGAGGACGACGGTGATGTGGGCTTGGAAGTATGGACGAAGCTTTCGAGCTGCTATGACTAGCGCATTTGCCAGTTTCTCGATCTCCGGATACCTTGTTTCAACATCCTGTAAAACTTTTCTAACATAGTAGATGGGTCGTTGGACCTGATCTACTTCTTTGATCAGTACCGAGCTGACCACCTCGTCACTCGCAGAGAGGTACAGCTTTAAAATATCCCCTTCCTCGGGTCGGGTCGGGTCGGGTCAGAACTGGGGTACTAGCTAAGTGCCTTTTTATCTCGTCGAAGGCGAGCTGACACTTCACAGTCCACTCGAAATCTTTACTCTTTTTAATGGCCTTAAAGAAAGGTAGGTAGTGATCTGCCGACTTAGACATAAAACGAATCAGAGTGGCCATCCAGCCATTCAGCCTCAGAACCTTTTTCAGTTTGCGGGGTGGTCTCATATCTAAGATGGTCTTTATTTTTTCTGGGTTGTCTTCGATGCCACGTCAGTTGACTATGTAGCGCAAGAATTTACCCGAGGTGACCCCGAAGATACAATTGTTAGGATTTAATTTCATGTTATACTTTCGTAAAATTTCAAAAACATTTTGCAAATCGTTTAATAAAAATTTTGAAAATTGGGTCTTAACGACCATGTCATCAACATAACATTCAACTTTATTGCTGATTAATGGCTCAAAAATCTTGTTTTCAAGTCTTTGAAAGGTTACCCCGACATTTTTTAGTTTGAAGGGCATAACCTTATAGCAGTACAATCCGAGTTCAGTTATAAAGGCCATCTTTTCTTCATTGGTGGGGTCCATCCTGATTTGGTTGTAACCAGAGTATGCATCCAGAAAGTTCAGCAACTCATGTCTTGACGCCGTGTCCACTAGGTGGTTGATCTTGGGCAGCGGGAAACAATCTTTTGGGTAGGCTCTATTCAGGTCGGTACAATCGATGCACATGCGTTATTTACCGTTGGCATTTTTTACCAGAACTAGGTTAGCTACCCAGCTCGGGTAATGGACTTCCCTGATGAAATCTTCCTTTAAGAGCTTCCCGACCTCTTCATCGACTATCCTCTAGCATTCTGGGTCAAGGTTGCGCTTTTTCTGTCTAATTGGCCTGACTAAGGGATTGGTGTTTAACTTGTGAGTTACAATTTTAGAGTCTATTACGGACATTTCTGCCTAGAGACTGATGGAAACTAAGGTTGCCCCCTAGAGACGTTCATTTCACTACTCTATCCGACGTGACTGGAAGATGCCATTGATTTCCGATGAAAGCTATTGATTGTGAAGAAGGCATTTTGATCGTGTTCCCACAGACGACGCCAATTGATGTGGTGCGATCTGACTACTCCATGTTTGAGGATGATTTGGCTTCCAGTCGGACGGTGAGCTTGGTGGATCTACAAAACAAGACCAGAGAACCCGGGGTGGCTAGCCCGATGAGGTCGCTCTGATGCTTAAATTAGTAATCTGATGCGAGCTAGAGAGATTTGAGAGTTTAGAGAGCTAGAGAGCAGAAAAATCACGCGTACCTTATGCCATCGGGGTTGGAGCCTTTATATAGTTGAGTAGTCGTGGGGCACACGAAAGAGTTCTGGGGTATCTAGGATGTGGAGGTGGAGTTCGTTCCGCTTCCGATTCCGGCGGAGTCAGGATAAGTCGTTATCGTGATCCCAAAAAAGTCAGGGTCTGTTAACTCATCGTGATCTCAAGGGATTCGGGATTCATTAGAGAGACCTCTGGAGTTGGTTATGCGGGAGTCAGTTACGTGGCGCTTCGAGTTGCTGGTTCCAAACTGGCTTGGATACCGAGGTGCCTCGATGCTAAGGTGAGACTTGCGCCGAGGTGAGCCTTAAGCTGAGTTGGCCTTTGTACCGAGGTGACTGAATACGCGAGCTCAATTGTTGCGAATGAACTTGTCAGACTAAGTTGTCATCTCTTGGTCAGATCGTGTCCACATGTCCCTTTTTTACTAGGTCAGGCCAAATCATCCTTCATCACCTTTATTCCGTTTTTTGATACCACAAGGCCACCTTGGATCTAGTTCAATAGTGTCCACCCCTAGAATTTGCTATAGTTAGCGTATTAGGGTATTATTGGAAGCTTTTGGGAATTCACATCTGTGCCTTAAAAACGCACCATGTGTTATGTGTTATTGGGAGATGTTTCTAATACATAGTTAAGATATGCTGTGGAAAGTTTCTGGGGTATGCTCTTTGGGGGCACAGATGTGAATTCAGTTTTTAGTGGGAGCAGATAACTTCAGATCTTCTACCCACAAAACTCTGCGTAAATCTACTTAGAATACACTATGTCAGTGTATTGGAACCATCTATCCATACATAATACTATATAAAAGGATGAAATGTTACTCATCTGTGACTGCAATATTACGTGGGTAAATGTCGATAGAGTTCGATCCGGTGTAAGACTAGCATGGCCCAAGTAAAAGGACGACACGCACAGTTTGGGTTTCGAAATGACATGAATAAGTTATAATCGCTAAGATGTATATGTGGGGCGCATTCACGTAAGCTAAGATTCGTGGGTAGGGATAGAACAGGAACAGGATACATATATAACTGAATCATTGACATCAAGTGAGGTGAGGTGATGTCGAGTGACAGACATCTCAACGACTGAATCATTGACATCAAGTGAGGTCATTGGGTTTGAATCGATGAATCATTGATAGATATTATGGCCATGGGTGAACCGAACACAATTATAGTCCACTACACAACTGGCTTATCCGCTCTTGTATTAGATTTAATGCGCAGCCTGTGCCCAATCAAAACTGCGTTTTTTTCCTTCTTTTATTTTATTTTGTAAAGGTTCAAATTTGGGTTTGAGTTGCAGCCATAAAATCCTATGAAACACGTGGCATTTCTTCTGAGTTTGCAAGATCAATCCACCTAATTCCCAGATTTCAATTTTAGTTTCAACTTGTCATTTATATTGTATTATTAGTGCTCTAGCGACTAGGCCACGAAAACCCCTTTTTTGGTAAATCAATTTGTTTGCCAAAAAAAAAATTAAAAAAAAAACAAAACGAAATCAATTTTGTTCAAAATTTGTCCATCGATGAATGATCCGGACAAGAATCGTATATTTGTTGCCTTAACGGTACTTCTACGACAGCGAGGACGGGGACGATGGCACGATCATTTGGACCTTTTCTTTTGTAAAATATAAAATCTTTCCCTGTATTTTCTGACAATTTTATAAGCATTTTCACTTGGGCTCGGATCCACTAACCATAAGTTGTTCCCACGTCCCTATCCACAGTATATAACAGTTGCACATTGGTAATCTCACTTTTCATGATGTTCCCAACAATATTTTCAAATTATCATTGACTCAGAGGATTGAACTGTTCGAGAACCATCCATACAATCGATTTCATTTTACTCTAAACTTAGTTATTGGCAAAAAATCTGTTAGATATCTAAAAACTGCTGGCTAAAACAATTCCAGTCCCGGGTTGATTTTTAAAACATTGGTTCCCAATACACTATAGTGGTGTTATGTGAACAAAGATATGGGAGCATGCAGCTTCCAACTTTTCCACTTGAAGCCCACTACATGTCTGCATCTTTCTTCTTTTTGATAACCATGATAAGCAGAAGACAGAATGCCATGACAACTCCGGTTCTTAGGAGCTGGTTAAGAAACATCATTTCCAAAAAAACCCGATATTAGATGATCAATATTTCTTCCTTCTTGTTTAGGAATGGCAATGGGGCAGGGATTACATTCCCCATCCCCGACCCCTAAATCATCCCCCACCCCCGATCCTCATCGGGGAAAGGAATTCTCCTTCATCTCTGACTCCGATAAAGATAAATTTCCCATTAGAGACCCGAATCCGCAATTACACGAAAGCCAGTAGCCACCGGCTGAACCTGAAATGGTTGTTTGCAGAACCTCATAACATATGGTAATAGGGATAGGGAGATCTGAAGAATTTTTTCGTAGCTATCTCTTGGCATTAATCAATAAATTAGAAATGAGTTTGTACTTACCAAGTTGCAACTTGTGAGTTTTATCTTTAGATCTAAATGAGAGAGAGACTTTAGACTTGTGAGTAGATTCAGATCTAAAGTAGATTAATGAAGAAAGAAGTTGAAGAGAGAGAGAGAGAGAGGACCATTGCGAGTTGCAGGTCTGTGGCATTGATAGACGAGGAAGGAAGCTAAAGAACTAGGGTTTTGAGTACCGACGTCCGACGCTCAACAAGCTATGGCAACAGTGACGGTGGTCGGCGACGATAGACAAAGGAAGAACTAAGGTTTACCTCTTTTATATGATCTTTCTTCTTTGAGTCTTTCACTGTCCTCTATCGAGTCATTCGAGTGGTAGTCTAGAAGAGAAGAGAATCAAGAGAGTCTCAATGCTTGAGAGTTTTTTAGTTTTTGTCTTTTAATTAATTATTAATTGAAATTGCTATAATATTATTTGTTAATCAAATAAATAAATAATATATAATATTATAATATCAATATTATATACATAATATATAATATTATATATTATTAATCGGGGCCAGTGCAGGGATTGCATTCCCTATCCCCGTCCCCAAACCCAATCGAGGATTCAGTGATAACCCCATCCCCGACCTTGATCCATCAAAGTACTCCATACCCGACCCGATGGGTCAGGGAGCCCGGGTACCCGTCGGGGACGGGGAAATTACCTCCCTTTTCCTGTTTCTTCATCTAGTTATGGCATTTGGTTGGACGATCACAAAGGCGGCAATGATGTTATAGAATGGGAAACATTTGCAAAAGTGGTATACGACTGTGAGTAGTAAGAAATAAATCCGAAACCACCATTTAAGTTTTCTTTAAAGATGAAACCATCATTTAAATTAAGCATTAATAATTAATTGCAAAAGTTGTATACAACCACAAGTAAGAAATCATATTTAAACAAAATGGAAAAAGAACTTTTACCGACCATTAAAATATAGAAAATAAACATGCGATACACTAAATTTTGATTGATTTGAGCATGCCTAGTGGAAAACAATCAATAAGCATTAAAAAGAAAAACAGAAAAGTTGCTTTTAAAAAATTCAAAAGAAAAGGTTGAAACTTTTGGTTTATAAACTCATTACAAGACTTAATTGCAAATAGAACCTGCGGCTGCGTTGAAAACGACGCAAATAGAGTGAAATTGCAAATATATAGATTGCATTTTGGTTTCGGTACTTATAAATATAAAGTTGGGTTAAATTTGTATTAATAAATTTATTTTTTTAATAAATAACTTTAAATTATAATAGATGCAAACGTAAATCTCGACAAAATAATATACTTTTTTTAACAAAAGTCTACATTGAATGTAAATTTACTTTTAATGTAAAATTACATCTTATTTTTATGTAAACATGTCTTGGAAATTGTATTTTATGTTATTATCAATGCATAAATGCATTCTATCAAACACTAGAAAAACTGGATCAAAGTGCATATTTACATTGAACCGGCATTTACACTCTATTTGCACCATTTCCAAATGCATCCTTCAGAATTTTTGTTGAAGGAAAAATGTAAGATGATCATTATACAAAGTATGAGAAGTATAAGATGGCAAGAGAGAAGAGTAGACACAAGGAAATAAACAAAAGGGTGACGAGTCGCATAAAATGGTTCGAGCAATCGGGTTGGTAGGTTTCTATAACATTCAAAACGCAGTGGGGGTTTATATGATTGTTAGAACATGTGGGACATGGTTGTTTGGTGGATTTCAATCTAACATTTTATGCTGATGAGGTGCACAACATGAACATCAACTATATCTATAATACTTTAAAAAGCATGAATGGTCTCAAGAATATTTCTGGAAGTTTCTAAGGACAATATTTACACCTCTATATTTAAACTTAATGATAAAAAATGAGGGCAAATAGGGTAATTGGTTCTTGATACTAAATGAGTTGAAAAGAGGTAATTTAAAGATATTCAATGCATTTAATCATCTCTCATTAAATTCAACATTTAAGTTATTAACTTGCATTCATGTTCATTGAATCATATAATTAAGTCATTTTTATTTATTCTCATCATTAAGTTCTATTAATTAAATTCATACTTAATAAATTAATAATTTCGATAGCATAAAAGCTTATACCTTTAAAATCTACCTAGCAAAAATAGTGTTTTCATCAAAGTGGTGGTAAGAAATTAAATCATTTTGGGTCAAATGGGTTAATCCAAGTTGCCAAGATTAAATAAAAAAATATACAAAATGAAAAAAAAATAGAAATTAAAAAAAATTGGGAACATTTTTAACATATATATTAAACAATAATAAGTATGTTAAATAAGAAATGCTTTTGTTAATGATGAAAATGGAATATAAAATTTAAAATCAATTAGAAATAAAAATATTTTCCTATTCTCTCTCATTAAATCCTATATTTAAAATATATTTTTCTCATCATTAAATTATTGTAGTTAAATTTATAATATTAATTTTAATAGTATAAAAATAAATATTTTGAAAAGTAATTTGAAAACAAAACCATTTTCTTCCCTCCCAGTGGTGGGCAAGCAATTTGACCATTTGGGGTCAAATGGATTAATAAATAATGTCATAATTAAATAATAAAAAAATAATATAAATAACTATGAAATGTAAGAAGTATTTCTATTAAAGATGAAAATGGAAAGTCAATTTCAAAATCTACCTACAAATTAAATGATGTCATAGTCAAATAATAAAATTTTTAATAATAGAAAATGCAAAGAGTCACAAAAATAAAATAAAAAAAGATAAGAAAAAATTTTGGGCACATATCTAATGTTATATATTTATAAAAAAATAAAATACTGGGTACATCTCTAATATTGTACACTCATTATATTGAAAAAAAAATAAGTTTTATACATAATAAATAATTTTATCAATGATGGAAACGTAATACACAATTTAATGTCAACCTAGAAATCAAACAATTTTTATTTTTAGATGGTGGGTTAGTGGTTTGAGTAAAATGATACCATAAATAAATAAAAATTAAGTGTGACAAGTAAAACATATTTTGTATAATGTAAATGAAATATATAATTTAAAGGGAAATTTATAGTCAAATTCGGTTGTACATTTAAAATTAGGTTGTAGGTTAGTCCACAAACCAACAAAACTTTGAAAACTGGCTCTACATTTCAAATTATAAAATCCCCCCACCATGTCATCAGAGGCTTATGTGGCTGTTGCCAACTTGGGACTCT
Source organism: Nelumbo lutea (assembly GCF_056320005.1). Classification (NCBI taxonomy): domain Eukaryota; kingdom Viridiplantae; phylum Streptophyta; class Magnoliopsida; order Proteales; family Nelumbonaceae; genus Nelumbo; species Nelumbo lutea. The sequence goes on from NC_142688.1 coordinate 1,047,549, forward strand.
TATTCCATGTTGGACATAGCAGAAAACCTATATTGAAAATAGGTTTTCAGTTTCTCTCTCACTCCCTCTATCTCTCGATCTCCCTGCCTTCTCTCTCACTCTCAAAGTCATCTCCCGATCTCCCGCTCCCTCTATCTCTCCCACTCTCTCTGTTTCGGTCTATAGCCAAATCAAAACACCTATCTTTATTGTTCTCCCTCAATCTTTCTCATTCTTCTCCCTTACTCTCCATTTCGGTCAAAATCTCCTTCTCCCATTCATAGCCAAAAGTTTCTTGTGAATTTTATCAATTTGGTGTAATAAATTTTGAACTATACCAAGTTGGTCTCATGTTCTTTTATACGATCTATTAATACCATATAAGTGTGTAAGAAAATAAGAAAAAAAATGAGAAAGGGAGAGGGAGAGAAACTGAGGAAGAACGATAGAAATTAAGGGAGGAGAGATCGACTAAGAAAAAGAATGAGAGAGATTGAGGAAGAACGATAGGTAGAGAGAGAATGAGAGAAATTGATATAGATAACGTAAATACAAAAACCAAAAACCATTTTTATTTATCTTCAAATAACATAGTCGTTGAGTAAATAAAGATGACTGTGAGTGAGAGTGTGAGGGAGAGAGAGAGAGAAAGAGAGAGAGAGAGAGAGACTAAAACCCCTTTTTTTTATTTTCCAATCACCCAACATTAAAGGGCAATTTCAGTATAAACTTTTTATTGTGTCCAATATGGATTAAGAGTCCCATGTTGGCAATAGCCACATAATCCTCTAATGACATGGCAAGGGTTTTTATAACTTGAAATGTAAAGCTGTTTATTAGAGTTTTTTTGGTTTATGGAACAACTTGTAACCAAAATTTAAATGTACAGCCGACTTTGACTATAACTTTCCCTAATTTAAAAGTAATCCAAAAGCAATGCTATTTCTTATTTAGATGGTGGGTTAATGATCAAACTTATGATGCCATAATTGAATAATAAATATTTAAGTTTATTTTTAATCATATTGTTGCTTTTTTTTTAGTTTTCAATTTCTATCTTAACTATGATATATCTAAAATTCAAGTAATTAATGTGAATAAAAGTTTCTCACGTGCAACGCATGTGCTTAATTACTAGTATAGTATAAGAGATGTTTCCAATGTGCAACTGGATCAATGTGATCAACAATGTGTTTTGGTCAACAGATCTGAACTCCTCTAAAGAGTAAATCCTAATTCGGCATTGAGTGATCTACACTTAGGTAGAGGTGAGCATTGGACAATTTGATTTGGTTCCATAGCAGAATTCAGAACCCATCCTATAGGGGGCCATTTTCAAGGTTTTTGAACCTACTTTGTGAAGGTTGGTTCCATGGTCAGTTTTGACCTTGACAGTTTTAGGGTCAGTTCCAAGGTCTACCCATAAAACATGTTCTTTCTTTACTCTCCCCCTTAGAGAAAAGACATTTTTTTAAAACTAGATTTTCAATAAATGTAATATATAATTTAAAACTAATACCGTCTTTATTGATTAAATTGAGTAATTTAATATGTAGATTATCATAATATATTAATATATGGTTCAAAACTTATTTTATAATTTAAATTTCATAAAATATTATCTTTTACATTACTTATTATACACATTCAAATTTAAAATGAAAACAAATGATGAAATGAAATCACTTAAGTATCTCAATGGTCAATTGAGACCAATGCCTTTCTAACCATGAGCGCTTTGGGTTCAAATTTGCACATCCTCAAAATTATTAAGGGGTTTATTTCAAGGTAAGTTTGGTTCCAAGGTCAGTTCTATCAAGACCGATTCATTGGTTCGGTTCAGGTAGGATAAACACTAGACCCTATAACTAGCTTGGGTGGAGATCGGTTTCAAGAATTTGAGATTAATTTCACTCGATTCAAAATTCTCAATATAGGGCCCCCACAATTAGGGGTGGATTTGAGTTGAACCGAGCCGAATACCTAATTATTCGAGCTCAACTTGTCAAAAATAATGCCAGGCTCAAGCTCAACTACAAGCCAAGCTTCATATAAAAAATAAAAGTTATACATATAGAAAATGATTTTTTATTTTACATACAAAAAAATAAGAACTATAAAAATTATTTATTATCATATATATATATATATATATATATATATATATATATATATATAATATTTACTATTATACATATAAAAATTGTTTTTGTTTTACATACAAGAAATAAGAATTATAAATATTATTTATTATATATATATAAGCATATAATAAAAAATTTATATATAAATACATACATATATATGGCTTGATTAAGCTCCCGAGCGTAAGGAGCCTAGCTTTACTGGACTTAAACTCAGTTCAATTAGCAAATGAACGTATATATCAAACATATACCTAGGTATGGCTCAATCAAGCTTGTAAGCCTAATGAACCGAGTTTTACTAGGCTTGAACTTAGCAAATTAACAAATGAACCTATTTATCAGACTGGAGCTCGGATCAAATTTCAAATTAAACCGAGCCGAATTAAATTTTCACGAACCGAGGTGGAATAACTCGTCGAAAGATCGATTCGTTCCCAGTTACCACCCGCCACACTCTTTGCAACCGTGCATGGGAACAATTCATCGTTTACTGGCATTAAATGCCCAAAAAAGCTAAAAATGGGATAGATAGAACAATAAAATGATAAATGATAGCTTACAACAAACGATGCTTGAGACATTCCTTTTTCTGCTCTCCCCAGGCCCACGCAACGCCGCAAGTCGCGACGGATATCTCTCTCTACCTCTACTCTCTCCGATCTGCCTCTGTTGACTCGCTAACACGTACTACTGAGGCTGGCATTTATGGTTTCTCTGTAGGTCTCACCATTAAATAATAAATTAGGGGGCGTCGTCAATCAAAACTCAAACACACAAAATAATTAGTTAATGAGCTAGTAAAGTTTCCTATTGAGATTTTAAACTTCATAATAATAAACAAACATTGTAATCCAGCTTATGTTTCAAAATCAACAAACGTAGATCTATCTGATCTACTCCAAAGTTTAAAGTTCCCATCCTCCAATCAAACCACGTGTCCCCCTATATTCTCTATCTAACACCCAATGTATGAAGTATGAACCATTTTGAGTTTCATTGTATGCATTGCATGCATACACGACGCCCCACGACGCCACGATTAGTTTAATTTAGCTGGCGTTCCCTAGTGTATAAATATTATTGATGGGATTGTTTTGGTCAAAGTTATGTATGTACGGGGCCGTCCACAAAATAGTATAGGTAAGGATAGGTCATATATCAATTTATGTTCATAATATTTTTCTCGTGGATGGTCCACACTGTGGTGTAGACAGTTTGTGGAAATATTTTAGTGTAATGCACTTGTGTTATATTGGTTAAATTATTCTCATTTTATTTAATCTTTTAATAATTTTTAAAATTTTATCAATAAAATAATAAATTTTAATGTTAATTCTAGCTCAAGTCCGACGGTTCTCCTTCTCAATTCTTTTTTATTATTTAAATATTCTTTTTTATTTTTTAATATTTGAAATAATGTTTTTTCATTATTTTAAAAATGCAATTGTTGTCTTGATGCATTTTTTTTAATTTATTTATCATATAAAATACAAAAATTAGACATTTATGATCAACTATATAGATTTCTCATAAAATGTATATGAAATACATAGAATCAAAAAGTGTACAGAATGCCGTCTAGATGTGGTCTACACAATCTATCCACAATAACAATTATGGGATGTGGTGTAGTGTAAATATGTCCTTGCCACAGGGTGTGGTGTGGACCATGCCAATAGCCCTTTTCTTTTTTAATCATAAACATAGGATGATAGAAGTTTGACTTCCATTGCTCCCTGTTTGAACAGCCTTTACAACCTTACATTGGGAATATTTTTCTATTCATGTGCTTTATTTCGTAGAAAAATATTGGTGATACAAGGTTGCAAGAGGCTATTGCTAACACGGGCTTGTACTAACCGAAGCCGATCTCTAAACATAAACATAAACGTGAGTTGATGAACGTATCCAACCTAATAACGCTCTTTGACAGCATAAGCTATTGCCCCTAACAGCCAAAGTTTATTAGTTTAGACTTCACACGGCAACGAACGGTAGTTATTCTGTGCAACTATGCATCCGTATTCACATGCACCCGCATAGTTGCGTGTACTATAAAGCAGGTAAAACCCGAGTAACCCATCGACCGATTGAACTGTAATTGAGCGGTTTACGGTTCAGAATCCAGGTTATTTTATTCTTATGAAGTAGATTAACCATTTGTGCCGATTTCGGCATCATGACAGGAGATGCATGGTTTTAAATTCTAATAATTTCACATGACATGGTCATGTAATTCATTATCTCCGGCATCATGCCACGGTGTCATGTCTCGTCATGTGATAATTCAACTTAAACATTGGGCGAAGCGCATCTAAACTAGGCAGTAGCTACCGACGGAGAAGAATCTACTAGCAATCAGACGCTCCCAATACGAGTTCGGATCTTATCCTGCCGTCTTGGCGGCGCTTTATACGCACATCCTATCATTCATTGTGAATATCTTCCGTACGTATTTATTAATGGAAGGCGATCATTTGTGTGGAATAGATCCCGTCATTCCCAATACTCCCAACAGCCCACTTCAAGTCATACATTAGGAAATAGGAACATTTCCCCGTGATTGACAAGGGAGATGATCCCGATGTCTGGCTGTTTTCATTTTTATTTTTAAGGCAAACAGTAGCCACCAAACAGTTATGGGTTTTTGCATAAAAAAATCAATCATAAGTTTTATTGGGCTCTCATCGAGTTGGGCGGTTCTTATTCACGTCTAAGAGTCCAGGCTATCTACGAGACATTACGGCCATATATCCAGAATATCTTACATGAGCAACAACATGTGGGAGATGTTCATGATATACGGCAGTATCGTCTTGTAGCCGTTGTAGGGTATCATATCTGAGCTCTTATCTTACTAATTTGTATAATTGTATTTTCAGAGTTTGTCTTGAAAATAAAATTCACGAAAATTTAGGGGCCGTTTGACAAGTCCTTTTTGAAAGATATCTTAAGAGTTCTAACGGATAAAAGATGATGTGAGCTTTTACATCAAAACCTTAACAATTTGAAGATCGTTTGGTTAAGATGCGTATATCTGTACGTTTTTCTGTATAAAGATGAATTGAAAAAAAAATGTACAAATATCGATTTGGAGCTTTTTGAAAATAGCCCAAAATAGGCTTTTCGCATCTTTTTGGGGCTACGGCTTTCAATGGTTGGATTTTTTTCCAACCAAACGGGAAAAGACCTAAATGCAAGCTTCCAAGCTTCTAAAAGGTCAACAGCCCACGTAAAAAGACGTGTCAAATGGGGCCTTAAATTACAAGTCAACCATACAATGATAGATATATCAAGATTTTAAAATTTTAAGGGTTCATTTTGTTTGCAGTCAAAATTAGAATAAGAATCAAGATTCTCTGGAACTGGAATTGAAATTAGAATGGTTTATTCTTATAGTCTGTTTGATTCGGACAGAACTGGGAATGATAATTGAAATAAGTAGAAATGTGATTTCGTTATAAGGGAGAGGCATGGAATGGCCATTCCCTTAAATCTTAGAATGCCATTTCAATAAAAATAAGAATATGATTCTAATTCCATTCAACCAAACAATTGGAATTGGAATAAACCATTCGAATACCCATATTCCCACGAACGAAACGGGGCCTAAAAATATATTACCCTTACCCATTAAACAATAAACACCGCCTCATAGCAGGCTTTGCTTGTCAAAGAAAAAGCAGTAAATTTCAATAAAAGAGCAACAACCATATTATCTAGGGCACTCCATCTACCTCTTTATTAAAAAACAAAATATGATCCCTTTCTATAATTATGAAAATAAAATTCAATGCATAGTAGTAATTTAATATTTGAAATAATTATTGCATAAAAACAAATGAATGTAATTTTGTTAATAAAAAATGGTTAAAAAAACATCTGTCAGCTGAAAATTCAATTATTTTGGAATATTACAGAGATTGAGATACACGTTTACTCAATAAATTATCGGAAATAAAACATTTTAGAAGAATTATGTGGATGACTCAAACTACCCAAAATCCAATTCTACCATTTTCGCAAATGAATGTTTTGATAAATACAGTTCCAAATATATATATTTGAAAAAGTATATCTCCAAATATGACGCCTTGCGCATGAGTTGTATGGTGTTAACTGTTAACTGAAGTGGTACTTATTTGTCCTGTCTAGCTTTCAGGCTAAAACATCCCGTTAAATTAGGAATTTTAATAAAGGAAAATTACTAATTGATACCAACAGTTCTAAATTTTCCACCTTAAAATTAGGCAATATTGGAAATCTTCCATTCATGGAACTTGTTATCGTTGGGCCCCCTTCCTCACTCCTCTCCTCTGCCATATCAAAGCCCAAGTATATTTATTTTTCTTCCTTTTTTATATTTTAGAATTAATTATTTTTTGTTTTTTCATCTTTATTTAACGCTTCTAGAAAATTAAAATTGTCTCGATCATAATAATGGCGAGAATATATGGAAGCAAACCTTTTCTTTTTCCTTTTTTGCACTTTTAGCTAATGTAGTATTGAAGTGTATATGAAAATAAGACAATGGGGGGTTTTTAATTTTTAAGAAAAATTAGTGGAACGAGATTTATACATCATCCTATAAAAAATTACACATGTAATTACAATCATTAATTTTTAATAATTTCCCTATTTAATATTCTAAAAAAAAACAGGACTTTGTTACGAGGGATTACATGTGTGTGAAGATAGGCCACGATCACAATCCTAAAGGCTTGGACCCAAGCCCAATTGGAGTTTGAATCCAATGCATGCCTGCCAGGCTTTAATGGGTGTTATATATCATTTTAAAATTATTACATAATCAGAAAAGCTAAAAAAATTTATTCTTGAATTATGTATTTTTGTTTTGAAAGATAAGAATAAGTTATTTTGTTTTAAAAAAGAATTGTATTTTTGAAACCATCAAAATAATGCTTTTTAAAATAAAAACAAAATTTATAATATACATGCTATACGATTTATAAAACATGTTTTTTAAATCTAAAATTCAAAAACATGTTTTTGATTTTAGCTTTAAAAATTTAAAAAAAAAATGTACAACCACAAACATATTTTTTATATTTATTTATATTTAAGGAACCAAATTATAGTTTTGTTTTGTTTTTCAATCTTAATGAAAAACAATATACAAATCACGCTGGAGGAGGAGAACAGCCCCAGAAATGTACATTTGTCCAAGCTGTTTTTGTCGCGTAGTGGTGGAGGATCCAATCACGGTCACGGCGAGGGCAGTTCCTCATGGAATCTTTTTTTCCTTTTAACGAACATTTTCGACGTTTTTTGGTTAAGAAGGAACGAAAATCGCGGATTATTAGACTTTAAATGCCTATGTAATAATGCATTTGTTATTTTTATTATTACGCTGTTGTCATTTTTATTAAATTAAATACTATTTCCCGCTTTTTTTCATAAATATTTGTACAGACACGTCTAGACAAAGACAGACAGTCTCTCACACACACACTCTCTCTTGTAATATTTCGGTCCATATAAAAAAGGGAACAGAGCAGCTTATTAACCTAAGCGCAGGCACGTTCCTCGTCCGGAGCTTATGGTTGTGGTTTGCAAGTGGTAAGGCAATCTGCTCCTCCATCTAACCGCCCTTTGACAGGTAGATACGCTCAAGAAAAGGAACAAAACAAAGCGAATTAGGGTTTCTAAACATCTTCCAACTGTTGAATCTCCAACAGTTAGTGAATCACTTGGCTTTTCTTTTTTCTTTTTTCCCCATTCGATTTTACAGACTTCCGTTTTCTCTCTCCTTATTTACTGGTCTTGCAAAGATTCCAGTGATTTAAGGTATTTTCTGGTTAGGGAATCTATGATTTTACAGATCTAATAAGCAATTACCGGTGGAATTCTCAACTACTTATATTACTGGTTCGAGGCGATTTAATCGGATAGAATGACGGAAAACTCCAAATAGTGGACTGGGAGTAGAGTTTCCCTTGTTATAATAGAAAATACACGATTTCACCAATCTTTGGCTCCATCAAGTAGAAGAGAAGAAGAAGGAGGTTTTGTCGACTACGAAAGGTAGACGTCGGAAGATTCTCGAGAAGTACAATATCTTTTTTAACTGGTTCGACTGGAAAAAAATTAGTGACATCGGGACTGATCGTAAGTGGATGATTACTGGGCTGTAGCCTCGGTTATCTGAGATCCGTAATCATTTCCATTTCAGAAGCTTGAGCTTCTATCGAATTTTCTCGTTTTTCCTTTATTTTTCTTCCTTTTTCAATCTCGGAAGCAGTACATGCCTTACGATTTCGCTTTCATTCTAGAAAAGGAAACCAGAGGCCCAAAGTTATTGATGCAGTTGTCAGCTCATATTCTTAGGGATTAGCATCGGTTTCGACTAAAATCCTTTGAACTTTTCTCAGTTACATAATATAGAGTTGCCTCAGTGAGCCTTTCGATTGATAAATTATTCAGCATAAGATCTCTAGTCGGTGTTCTAGCAGTAAACTCTATTTACTAGACGTCTCTCTAGTTTCCAGGCTAGGAATTGATAGATTCACGAGGTGACTCTGAACCCGGGCCATCTCTTGACGTCCTTAAGCAAGTATTATTGATTCTGGTGATTATTGGCGGTTTCGAGCATTGCAGATGAACTTTAACTGCAATCCTGAACTAAAGCGAGGATCTGCAGAGTGAGGGGTCGTTAGAAAAGCATACGTCTGTTGTTTTCGGTTTTTCACGAACTTCTGATTCAGTAGAGTTTTGTCTGGATATGAAGATCCCCTCAAACAGCGAGCTTGCCGTATCGATTTGTGTGTGCAGCGACGTAAAGATTTCTTCGCATCTACTCTATACTTCTGATCTTGTTCGGATTCTTTAGCTTTTCAATGACATTTGCTGGGTTTCTTGTTCGAATTCACTGTCCCTGATCCTGAAGCTCTAAAAGGACTTCACTTTACCTCTCAAAGAGGACTTAGGTACGTGTTATTGGTGTAGATAGTGTTTTGAGGTAACTTGCAAAATGCAAACCCTAGATGTGCTCTGAGCTTTGTTGTATTTGTTGGTATCGATGTCTGCTTCGTTCTCTTTAGATATTCTCACCAGATTACTTTCATTGATATTCTGGAATTAATCCATAGTCAATTTTTTTTTTTTTGTCAACATGTTGACCGTTTGTTCAACTGCGTGGACAGGGGGAGGAGGTCCCCTAATTTTTCATTCAGTGCTGGAACTGGAAGCTTACAGATTCTTTATTACTTGTTGGTCGGCTTATATTTCCTCTCTATTGTCTTTCATTTGTTCTATTTTCTTGCAGGTTAAGTCGGTTGGTGAATAGTAGCGCTCAATTACAGGAAAGATGAAAGGGGCCGTCTTTGTTGCTATAGCTGCTGCTGTTGGTAATCTGTTGCAGGGATGGGATAATGCAACAATTGCAGGTAAACTTTTTCATTACTCAATTGCTCTTTTGTTTGGAAAGTGGTGCTTCAAATCCAAAGTTTATGGATGCAGATTCAGAAATTGTGAGGTTTTGACTTATATCTTACCAATTTACATCTCATTATATTCTACATCTTTGAGGTTTTTTTTGCTTTTGTTTTTTTCCCCTTTTCTGTTTCTTCCTAGTTGTCAGGACTTATCTTCAATTCTTCATACTGTACCATTAAATGCTAGATATTAAATCTCATTTTTGAAAGAAATTCTGCAGGAGCTGTTCTTTACATAAAGAAGGAATTCCAATTGGAAAGTGAACCAACTATAGAAGGACTAATTGTAGCCATGTCTCTTATTGGAGCTACGATTATTACAACATGCTCTGGACCAGTATCAGATTGGCTTGGTCGGCGTCCAATGTTGATAATATCATCAGTTCTCTATTTTGTCAGTGGCTTGATAATGTTTTGGTCTCCTAATGTTTATATTCTACTCTTGGCAAGGCTTCTAGATGGATTTGGAATTGGTCTTGCAGTCACTCTTGTTCCTGTTTATATATCTGAGACTGCTCCATCAGAAATAAGGGGACTATTGAATACCCTTCCACAGTTCACTGGTTCTGGTGGAATGTTTTTGTCATATTGTATGGTGTTTGGCATGTCACTTACGGATTCACCAAGCTGGAGGTTGATGCTCGGGGTTCTTTCTATTCCTTCTGTAGTATACTTTGCATTGACCATATTTTTCTTGCCTGAGTCTCCACGGTGGCTAGTGAGTAAAGGAAGGATGCTTGAGGCAAAACGGGTTTTGCAAAAATTACGCGGCAGGGAAGATGTCTCAGGTTTGCTTTTTCTTTTTCTGGGTGCTGCTTTCTGTTACGTAGTTGATTATTTTGTGCAAGGCTCTAAATAATTCCTTTTCATGGTATCTTATATGATTATATGGATGCTTTAATTAAAATCTAGAATGTTTTGTATAAATAATATGGAATTAATATACATGTGGGGAATTTCCTATTCGTGTATATGATTGGATCTACATTGGTTACTGGCTTTTTTATTGGATCTACCATTCTAAGGGCCAGTGCTTGGTATGGTGGTAAAATCTCTGTCTGATACACTCAATGCTCAAATAAAAAAAAAAGAGTATCATGGTATGTTACACTTTGAACATATGCACCCATGTTAAATCTTAGTATTTGGTGTATCGAACCCCCTCTCCTGACTGATATGTATCACTACTTAAGCACAACATGCGGGTTTGAGTCTGAGAGTGATGACTTGAGGTTAGGTCTGCATCCAGCTCACTCCTCTGAAGACCTTTTATAGGTGAGAGTCGTGAGACTACATTGGGTTTATTAAAATTTGGTTTTTCTGATTTTGGCCTCCAAGGCATATTTATTTTTTATTTGAACAAATGCAAGAAAAATGCTTTATTACTTATGAAAGAATTCATTAGTTTTTTTTTTTTTTTTTAAATTTTCCCTACTTATTTCTTTTCCCTGTTTAAACCTGATTACTTCATATTCCTTCCCCTTCCCTATCTAAGTCTCTTTAAAGTTTTCTATATTATTTGTATTTCTAAATATATTGAATTCTATCTGTCAAAACTGGAATAAAATTTTGAAAGTTAATGGAAACCTTGATGTTGGCTTATTTCAACACAGCTAAATTCAAAAGAATTGGTATATTCTTAGATTGTAAAGTAGATCTACAATAACTTTGCAGATGCTGCAATTAATGTGTTTAATTGTTATGTGCAAGAGATGTCATTCGCATCTTAGCAAGTGATCCATGTTGACCTTCGCCTTGATCATTTCTCTGATAGTTTGCACGCGTTCTCTTTTATGCACTTAATTCTCTTTGCTGTTGCAGAAGATAAGTAGAATAAATCATAAGTAAATGTTTTTGGGCTTGCTCATTTTGTAGCCATGTAAAATAATTATTTATGCAATTGGCCCTCTCTTATAACTTTAATTCTATGAATATACAGGACTTGTAGGTCTTCCATGTAGTTAGATTTGTAATTCATATAAATCTAAGCCCAAATCCTATCAAGGTCTTACTTTATATTACATGTTATAATTGTTATTTGTCAAGGCAACACAGCAACACAGCAAGACTAGCAATAGTGGGGCATCTTGCCTTCTAGCCATTGGCTTTTGACAAAGTGCACCTAGGCAATGCATAAATTCTACAATAGAGTATAATCAGCAAATTTCTGGGTTTCTAGTCAACAAGTTAAATAACCTTTTAAAAACAAGATTACAATTAGCATCACATATTTTAATTAATGGTGAGTTGAAGTCAATAAGCATGAAATTGTTAACAAAACAAAGAAATAAAGGAGTGATTGTGGCAATTCCCGGGTTGAGAAACAGATTGATACAAAAATATACCAATTACAATGAGAAAAATAGATATTCTAATCACCTAGGGAGCAAAGCACCTTTTCCGGTTGCATGCAAGGCACAAAGATAAAAACAAACATAAAAGCACCTATTGGTTGCATTTTATCTTCTCTCTTATTTGAAATATCTTACTGTTGGGGAATTTTCTCTTTAAATTTCCTTTCAGGATGCTATCAAAGGAGATTTGTAGATGATGCACTATTTGTCCTTATGGACTAGTATGCATATTAAGTTATACCAATAAAAAAGTATGTATATTAAATTGTCCATATATCATGATATCATAACTATGGTTTAAATGCATAAGATAACGTAGATAAGATTTACAAATAAGAAATATCCACCAGGAAATGTAATTGAGGGGATCCTCATTCTGAATTCTATGTTTATACCAATAATCACTAGAAAATCTCATGTTATAACCAAAACAATTTAAAAATTTGTGCTTTACAAATATTGATCCTACCATCTGTGGTCAGCTAGTTGCCCTTTCTATTCTATTCCCTATTACTGGTGTATTAATCTATACCAGGACATGTTAGAGATGTTATGTATTTTCCTTGTTTTTGAATGAAAATATTTATTACTTCTACTGCAGCTATTGTTTTCTTATTGAGAGCTTTACTAGCTATCATCATGGGGATTCTTAAGCTCCTTTAGTCTGCAGGTGAGATGGCTTTGCTGGTTGAAGGTCTTGGAGTTGGAGGTGAAACATCTATAGAAGAATACATTATAGGCCCTGCCAATGAGCTTGCTGATGACCAAGAACCAACTGCTGAAAAGAACCAGATTAAGTTATATGGGCCTGAAGAGGGGCTTTCCTGGATTGCCAGACCTGTCACTGGGCAAAGCACTCTTGGTCCAGTTTCCCGACATGGAAGTATGGAGAGCCGTCAGAGTGTGCCCCTTATGGACCCTATGGTCACCCTCTTTGGCAGTGTCCATGAAAAGCTTCCTGAGATGGGAAGCATGCGAAGCATGCTCTTCCCCAACTTTGGCAGCATGTTCAGTGTGGCAGAGCAACAGGGTAAAAATGAGCAGTGGGATGAGGAGAGTCTCCGGAGGGACGGTGAGGATTACACATCTGATGCAGCAGGGGATGATTCTGATGACAATTTGCAGAGTCCACTTCTCTCACGTCAGACAACAACTATGGAAGGGAAGGACATGGTTCCACCTCCTGCTTCACATGGTAGCATTTTGAGCATGAGACGAAATAGCAGTCTTATGCAGGGAGGGGAGCCAGTCAGTAGCATGGGTATCGGTGGTGGTTGGCAGTTGGCATGGAAGTGGTCTGAGAGGGAAGGCGAAGATGGAAAGAAGGAAGGGGGATTTAAGAGGATCTACTTGCATCAGGAGGGTGTCCCTGGATCTCGGCATGGGTCTCTTGTTTCACTTCCTGGCATTGATGCCCCTGTAGAAGGTGAGTTCATCCAGGCTGCTGCTCTAGTGAGCCAACCTGCTCTCTACTCTAAGGAGCTTATGGAACAGCATCCAGTTGGACCAGCAATGGTTCACCCATCTGAAACTGCTGCTAAAGGGCCAAGGTGGGGAGATCTTTTTGAGCCTGGTGTCAAGCATGCATTGCTTGTTGGTGTTTTGATTCAAATACTTCAACAGGTAAGGAACAGTTTCTACTGAAGTGTCCAGAGTTCCACTATTCTATTCATTCCCCCAGATGTTCAGGTTCACCTAGGATTAAAGGCTCTAGGTATGAAAATGCTATTTTTATCCAGCTGGGGCATTGTCTTCAGTATTTTTCATCATCATTGGCATATTTTAGTTTTTCTTCTGTTCTTATTTTGTTGCCTTTAATTGGAGTTGCTCTTTATTTTATGGAGTACAGGACAGATTTAAAGCCCAGGAATAAGCCTTATGCAAAGTTTTCCCATAATTTTAATGCTCTACATTAATGCAAAGTTTTCACACGCACACATGGTTTTACATGGAAGGTCCATCCACTTATAAATGATCTTGTTTTTAATGAAATAGCATAAGAATTGGTTGTGGTTAGGAAGTTTCTTATGGTGCTATCAAATGGTTTTGCCTGTTATCTTTTCTATTTTGCTTGGTTCAAACTCTATCCAGACTGAAGGAGAAGCTGAGTGTAAATTTCATTCTGAAACTATCTGACCTAGGGGTGTTCATTAGGTTGGTTTGGTTCGGAAATAGAACCTAACCAACATTTTGGTTAGGCCACTTTCATGAACCGAACTGAATTAGACTTGAAACCGAACCAAACCAAGCTGAAGTTAAATTGGTCCGGTTTGGTTAGTTAAAATATAAATGTATTTTATATTTATATTAGTAATTATTATTAAAATATATCAATATTTATAATTAAAATACGTATATGTTAATATTAGTATTAATATTTATAATTAAAATATAAGTATATGTATTTATTTTGGTTAATTTGTTTTTTGGTTCAGTTTGGTTGAATTTTTTCTCAAACCAAACTGAAAACCGAAGTAACCAAACCGAATTGGCTTATTCAGTTTGGTTCAGTTCGGTTTTGGTTTTATTACCAAATAACACCCCTAATCAGACCTAGAGTTATAAATGAAATTCAGTTACTTTCACTTTTGCTTTGTTTTGTTGTAGTGAGGTTGCACAAAGTGATTGTTTTATGTATTTCTTTCTCTTTTTCTTTTTATTGTTATTTTTTTCTTATATTCTTATTATCTCTATGTTTATCATATGTGCAGTTTGCTGGCATAAATGGAGTTTTATACTACACACCTCAGATTCTTGAACAGGCAGGAGTCGAAGTGCTCCTTGCAAACATGGGTATTGGTTCTGACTCTGCCTCTATCCTTATTAGTGCAGTAACTACTCTCTTGATGCTTCCTTGCATTGCTGTCGCAATGAGGCTCATGGATATTTCTGGTAGAAGGTAATTTATACTTTACTTTTCTGTTTTCCTTTCCTTTTTTTTTTTTTTTTAACTTCTCCTTGGTTTAACCAGAACTCCTTTTTGAAATGCCCAATATGTCATTTATTTTTTGGGTTTCTCTTAGTGTCTTCTGGTTGATCTTTTGTTTTTGATATTCCAAGAGTATATGAGCCTGTTTAAAATCCTTGCCTTTTCACATAAAAGCCTGTTAAGATATAGAAATTATAGTTGATACTTGTTGGTTGTGGAAAAGCTTATATGGATACAAGTACTTGCTGGATTCACATGATGCTTTATATAAATGTTAAAAACATGATCAAGCAATCTGCTGGATCATATTGATTACTCATACCCTTTCTTGCAGGCGTCTGCTACTCACCACAATCCCTATCCTGATAGTCTCCCTTGTGGTTCTAGTCGTTAGCAATATTGTGACCATGAACAGTGTCGTTCATGCCATACTCTCAACCATAAGTGTGGTGGTCTACTTCTGTTGCTTCGTCACAGGTTTTGGGCCAATTCCCAATATACTCTGCTCAGAGATATTCCCCACACGGGTCCGTGGGGTCTGCATAGCCATCTGTGCCCTTGTATTTTGGATTGGGGATATCATTGTCACATATACACTCCCTGTGATGCTTACCTCCATAGGCCTTGCTGGTGTTTTTGGAATCTATGCTGTTGTATGTTGCATCTCATGGGTGTTTGTCTTCTTGAAGGTTCCTGAAACCAAGGGCATGCCCCTTGAAGTTATTACAGAGTTCTTTGCAGTTGGTGCAAGGCAGGCTGCTGCCAAGAATGACTGACTTGCTCATGAAGAGATTTCGAAATTTCCATTCGTCAGTTCAAAGGCATTATGAGCTACTCCATCATATCAGTTTCAGTTATAATGCCAATGGTATCTGGAGTTGAAGAAGTATGGGAGATGATTTTAGTTATTTTAATCTGAAAAAAGAGAGGTGAGCATCAAAAGCTGGAAATTATGAGATAAGCGGTTGGTGTATTAGAGTTGGGTTTTTCTTTTCTACCTCATCGAGGTGTTTAAAAGTAGAAAACTTGATTTCTTCAATTCAAATTTCCTCCTTTTGTCTAAATCGTCATTTAAAATTTTTATCAAATGAGCTGCCAAATTATTTGTGTTTCTATGTATATGAGGAATGCTATTACTGTCGTTAATAGATGTAGTCATGTAGACATGTATTCTCAGTTTCTCACCATCATATGAGGAATGCTAAATTATTGGATCGCGTGTGACTTCACCAGGACGGTGGAAGTAGAAGCTTTGATTGTTGAATTTAATCTCATATAATAGGTAAGAGTGATGTAATCGTATGTCTTGATGGTTGACAGAAGGCCTTTTTGCTATACTGTTTTCTGGATGTCGTGTATCCTGCCTGACCTCTGGCTCTGCATGGTTTTCACTGGTTCTGGTGCCCTCAACACCTTATTTATTTGTTACTTGTTAGAGACTTGGGGAGCAATAATCTTAGCGTGGAATAAAGATTTTAGCTAATTTGCTTATAAAAGGATTCAGTTTTGACAGCCCAACAAGAAAAAATTTGTACATCGTGAAGAAGGTACCCAATTATTGAAGATATTCAAAGCCTAGAGTCGAGACGGCAACTTCCAGTTTGAAGTTATGCACAAGTATTGAAAAGGAAATCAAGCGGCGTAAAGCATTTGATTTATTTATGTAAATAATAAATATGATGTTTTTTGTTGTAAATTAAAGCAGTAATTTAATAATTTATAAAAATATATAATCTTTGTCATCAGATCTATTATAATTTTTAAGATACATATCATTAACAAAGTCATAGATTTGAAATCTAAAAGGTCTATAATTAATGGGGTATAAAAATTGATTAATTGCACAATCAGCACAAGTAATGAAAAGTGGGATTTGGTGGGCTCAATGGCACAATCGAGTATGGCTTTAAGAGATATCAGTCAATACAGACCAATAATATCAGTTGATACCAACTGATACATGCATATGGGCACGGGAGGAATGATGTCAAAGTAGACCATTCAATCTATCCCATACCCACACCTAGGTCGCCTTGGATGTTATGTATAGTTAAAAGCAATGTTTTAAAAACTGACCCGGAGGCTGAATGATTTTTGCCTCCGGGTTGCAGGTCACCGGTTTGATTGAATGATCTAGATCGTTTCATGTCATATATATATATATACTATTAATAAATAATGTATAAATATAATTTAGATATATTATATGTATTTTTTATATTTAATTTATATTTTTAATTTAGTTTTATTTTTTTATTTATAAAAAATATTAAAAATTGTAATTTGAGGCTGAAAATGTTTTTTTCCTGAAAATAGCGGGGCAAGGTGCCTACAGATCCTTGGGATGCATAGATCTTGAAAAGTTATCCAAAATAATAAAAAAAAAACACCAATCAGACATTGGAGTGCAAAGTTATGGCCTTTGAAATTTTGCATACACTGAGTGTGCAACCCTCAACCCAGTGATTGGGTCAAATGGGTCAATGGTTGAACCAATCCAATCGAATGGCTCTTAACCAAAACACTGGTTAAAAGGAGTCGGATCTGCTCACATTGATCTTACAGTATGTACTAGCCACACGTTGGAAACATCTCCCGTAGGGGTGCAAATGGATCTGATCCTATTTGGTGGAATTCGGATCACCCTCCTATACAATCCGATGTATATTATATATTTATAAATATAAATATATAATGCACATATACGTTATTTATTTATTTATAAATATATTATTAATATTATATTTTTATAAATTTGTTATATTATTTATTTTTTATAAGAAACATGTATATATATGATGAAAATAATTAAAAAATACTTGTATTTTTTGTTTTTACTCTTTATTTAAATAAGTATATTTTATTTTTCTTTTAATAATTTAATACTTTTTAAAGAAAACAAGTAGGATCGGATCAGATCCGAAGATCCGACTAACCGATAGGATTTGAAGTGGGATTCAAGGAGTAAATATAATAAATAAAAACCCATTGAAGGTAATGTCTATTAACAAAAACAATCAAATTTCTAAGCTTTCTAACACCACAAACCCAAGAACTATAAGCTTTCTAAAGTTCAAAATGGTATAGAAAAAAGAATCATCCAAACCAAGGTTTTTAAAACTAGACCAGACAGGGAACCGTTATGGGTTCGGTTCCCAGGTTGAACGTTCCAACTGTCTGGCCCGAATGGATTGTTCGCTCTGACAAAAAAATAATAATAATAATAATAAATAAAAATAGCAAAAAATTATTGTTCAAGTCAATGGTTCAACAGTTCAATCGTTCAGATCAATGGTTCATTGACAAAATTAACGGTTTTTGGCCAAAAGACGGTTACAGAATCAGTCACCTGAGTGGTTCTTGGTTTTTCCAGTCCAACCATCCAGTCCGTTCCATTTTTGAAAATACTGATCCAACACTTTTTTTTTTTAGCTTATTGGCTTCAGCTTTGACTCCTATAAAGAGTGAAAGGAACAAATCTATTTGATTCCCTACATTCAGGGTTGGAGCTAGGACTTTCTCTTGAAGGGGGCAAAAATTAGTAAACATGGATAAAGGGGGCCAAAATATAGGTGAAAGTTATATGAATATGGTATTGTGGGGATTTTGAAGGCATGGAGGGAGCACCCCCTAGCTCAGCCCCTGCCAACATTAGACTGTTTGGTGTTTTCCATTTATACCTCTTCTAAAAGAACGTTGGTTTTTTGAAAATATATTGCCTGCACTCGTCTGTCTCTTTGACCTTCCTTTGAAAATAAGTGCTACCAATAAGCCAAATTGCAAAGCTTTTGGAGGTACTAAATCCTTTTCTTCTTTCTTTAAATGTTTTCTGGTTTGGGGATCTTTTTTTAACACTAGAAACAAGTAATTTCTTTGAATAAGCTGCTTGTTGGGTGATTCATATGCTCACAGCTTATCTTTCTTAAGCATGTAACGTGCAAATTTCAGTCTAAATAAGCTGCTTATTGGGTGTGGGTCCAGCCCATATGAAGGGCCCACCCCACCTTTTCTTACTCCCAAAAAGGCTCCCACTTTTTTTTTTTTTTTTTTTGATTTGGTGTGCTTCCATTTCTTAATCACTTAATTGAAAAAAAGAAGAAGAAAAATAGAGGGAATCCAGGGTTTTTCTGAGTTTTGAGTTTTGTAAAGAAAAGAAAAAAGAGTTTGTTTTTATTCCATTCAAGATTAAGTTCGGATGTAATTTCAATCCCATTCTTAATGTTATTAAATTCTGTTCAAGGAGACAAGAATCTCACTCTAGTTCAGATAGGTTGTCAGTTTGTCACTTCCTTTCTTTTTAGTTTCATATTTACAATATCTTGGTGAGATCCAAACCGTTGTTTTTGTTGAATCTACCTTACACTTGGTGATGTTAATGTTGTATTTATAAGCCATGGATGATTTCCTTGATGTTTATAAACCTCTAGTTACAACTAAAGGGATTGTTGTATCTATTAATTTCTGAATTAGTGAAAGACTTTTATGAACCATAAGTCCCGTGGTTTTCTTCCAATTTTGAGGTTTTTCATGTAAAATTTCTAACATGCTATTGTGTGATGATTGTTATTTGTATTTTCTATTACTTGATTGAATTATCTATTTATTATCATTATTATTGACAAAAACTTGAGGAAAATTTTTTTATTGTCATAAAATTGCTTTTTAACACACTTTTCAACCACTAGTGTATCTTTCCCAACACTGCTTTGGTTATTCAATCGGGTTAGGAGGAAGAATGGAGAGGGTGAGATTGATATAGTTTATTGTTTAAAAAGAAAACTTCTTTGCATATGCTAACGGGATGATTCCTAGCATCACACGAGAGAAAGAAACCAACTCGAGTAGGTTACAGTTGGTGGAATTTGATCCATTGTTAGTTTACTTCCAAATACTTGCTTTGCATACTCCTTCGTTCCATCACTTCCATCCATCAAAATCTTCATCGTGTGAGATGGTCTTCCTCCGCCTTCACCGGACCTTCGCCGGATGTTTACAAGTACTGTTCGGGTCAGTGTCAAGGGAAAAAAAAATCTCAATTCGCGGGCGGGGGTCTAAATACATTTATGAAATCAATAAAACAATTTTGAAGGGTACTAACCTCTAAAAAGGCCTAGAAAATAAATGTGGATGGCAGGGCAGGTCATCACTCACGCGTCTAGGCGTGTCTGTGTGTCTGGTGTTATCATTCGGGATTCCACTGCTGCTTTTTGGGTAAAAGCTTTATGGGGATGTAAATTGGATTAAATTTTAATCAAGTAATAACGGGACTGTGCCATGTTTGGGAAGTGAAAGTTAAAGAATAGAATGGGTCATTTATTAAAATATTCCTTATAATTTCATAGATTTATTAAAATCTATCCTATATTTAGTATTTTACTAAAAGACTACTTATAATTTGTAATGGATTTAATCAATCATCCATTAGATGATAGTGAAAAATGACAGTGTTGACCCAAATTCTCATTTAAATAAATTTAATCAAAATAAAATAAAAATAAAAATATCATTTTTGTTCTTAATAAGACACGGACAACTACTCTATTAGTTATATTTGGTCAATTTTGTTTTATGTACAAAAAAGTATAAGGGTATTTTTGGAATAAAAAATCATTGGCCTAATGATAAAACAAACATTCTTTTATGAAAGGTTGATTAAGTAAATAAGTTGTAAAATATATGGGATGTTTTAGTAAAATGAAAACTATAAGGTGCATTCTAGTAAATGACCCTAATAGAAATACATAAGAGTATACAATATATTTATATTTTCAAATTTTCAAATAATTAATAATTATTCATATTTTATATACTACTATTAATACATTTTTTATAATACAAAAATAACAATAATTAATTTCAGTTAGGTTTATTCATCAAATTGATGAAACTAACCAACCCGATCAACTCGACCTGAGTTGGTTGGTTTTCTAGTATTTTAGGTTGGCTTTGATTCAAAAAATTTCCTAATTCGACCAAGTTAGACCAGTTTCGCTTTATCTATTTGTAAACCGACCAAAATCGAATGACTTAACCATGGATATATATATTAATATTTTATATTTTAAATATAATTTTTAATATGAAAAAATAGGAAATTTCCCATATTTCTTAGTCTAAAATGTTTTATATCATAAATCTAATTTTTTAATAATTGCACTATAACTTATAAAATTAAATTTAAATCTTGAGTTTAAATCTTTTGAACCAATTGACCAAACCAAAAAAATTGACCCAAATCGATACACCTTGAATGGGTCGATTTTCACAAAAAGGTAAGTCGGTTTCAACTTACCAACTCCCCAATCTGACTAGGTCAATTTGGTTGGCCAAATAGCATATGATCGAACTAAACTAACTTATGAACACTCATAATTTCAGCTAAATTAATAGTCTCATCTCTAATAAATAACAATAGTTTAATCTCCAATAATTATTGATAATGAAAAATACAATACTTACAAAAATATATTAACTTAGTCAATAAATAGTATAATCTCAAATAATAGTTTAATCTCTAATAAA
Organism: Nelumbo lutea; assembly: GCF_056320005.1. Lineage (NCBI taxonomy): Eukaryota > Viridiplantae > Streptophyta > Magnoliopsida > Proteales > Nelumbonaceae > Nelumbo > Nelumbo lutea. The sequence goes on from NC_142688.1 coordinate 1,068,934, forward strand.
TATTAATGAATAAGTTATAATAAAAAGACAATAAATATAATAAGTACAATAAATTAAATTTAAAAATTTCAATAATAGTAGTTTAATCTCTAATAATTATTTAAAGTTTTCTGCTAAATAAAAAAATATAATAAATTTATACATAACCATTGAAAATACATTTATCATAAAAACAATAAATAATTACTGAAACACAATAAATACTAATTTTAGTATATATATAATTATATAATAAATGTAGATTAAGAGTTTAAAATTATTATTAATAAATATTATTTTTTAAAAGTTATTTTCATGAATTATTACTTGATATAAGTGAAGTTAGTTATTTACAATATTATGTAAAAATATTAAATTATTATTAATTTCAATATTATATTATAATTATTTTTCTACTTTTCAGAATTTTTAAATTTATTACATAATTTCTTTATTTAAATCTAGTTATGTTAAATATTTTGTTATTTAAATACTTAAGTAATATGTAAAATATTTAAATTTTAAAATATTAATTGTTTATTGAATTTAATTATCCATAAAATCATAATTTGTACTATTGTTACATAATTTCACTGTTAATTTTATAACATATTAAATTGCTTCTAATTTCAATATTATGTTATAATTGTTTTTCTACTTTGATGATTTTTTTTTAATTTATTACATAATTTCGTTATTTTAACTATTTAAAATCTAGTTATGGTAAATATTTAGTTATTTAAATATTTAAATAATCTATAAAACGTTTAAAATTTTTTGTTATTTGAATTTTATTTATTTAAAGCTATTACATATTATTAAATATTTGAAGAGCATTTAAATTGATAATCCAGAAAAAAAACATAATTTAAATTTTTAGTACATAATTTTGTGATATATTTTATAAAAATATAAAATTACTTTTTGTGTTTATAATAAGTATTTTGAAGTTATTATATAGTTTTGTTAGAATATTTAAGTAATTCTTAAATTTTTAATCCAAGCTTTCTTTAGATAGATATATATAAAAAGTAGGGGAAGGATAAATAGGAATTATAGATAATTTAGGAGAGAAACTCTCTACTAAATTGGAGATAAGTTTGGAGATAAATAGGAAATAGAGATAATTTTGGAGAAAGTGGGAGATGTAGTTTAGGAGAAACTTTAGGAGAAGAGATTATTTAGGTTATCGGTAAAGTGCATCTCATTGGTTATTTCAAAAAATGGCATGGAATAAAAGAATAAAAAATTCAAAAAAAGAGAAAATTTCTTCCCTGCCTTGTTTTAATATATACTAGTGAATGAGCCCGTACTAAGTATGAGAAATCAGTAATGTTTATTTTATATTTGTTAATATTGTAAATAATTATTAAATTTAAAAAAAAAATATTTATTTCAAAAAATAGCTTTTCAATAGTTATTAGAATATAGATAGTTTTCTTTTGTTAGGATACTTAGAGGGTCAATGATTAAATGAGATTGATAGAATGTAGGTAAAAGTGGTTGTGGATAACCATTTTTGCATTTTTTGCATTTTTTAGGAATTGATTGAAAATGGTGGTAATGGGTTGTGAGCTTTAGCGGCAACTTCTCAAAAAATGGCATGTGTCTAGCTTTACAGAAAATTGAAAAGGCCATGTGTCTGAATGGTAGTGGGTTGTGGCCTTTAGCAAGAATTTCTTATAAATTGTCATGTGTCTAGGTTTCTAGAAGATGAGAAGGCAACTTATCTAAATGGTAAGTGGGCTTTAACAATAACTTTTCAAAAAAAATGTCGTGTTTAAATTTGAAAATGCCACGTGTCTTAATAGTGGGGGATTATTGCCTGAAAGTCTTCCTTTAATATATATATATATATATATATATATATATAAGTTATCATTTTTCAGATTTTAACTTTTTTCTTGGAATATATACAATAATTACTAACATAATAATTAACTTTTACAGTAATTACATTAATTTATAAAAAAATGTGAAAATTTGAAAAGTCTAACTTATTGTAGATAATTATTTTTAGGGAAATTGTCTAAAACTCACCATGAGTTTTCAGCATTTCCCTTAAACTCACTACAACTTTTCAAAATGTCTAAAACTCACCATGTCAGTAAGTTTTTATTTTCCAAAACTCACCTTTCGTTAGTGCACCGTTAATGCTTCTTAACAAAGGTGTCTATGTCAGCATAAATAACAAATTTCATGACCAAATTATCCTTGAATGGCGATTTAGAGGAAAAATGGTCTTTTTAGTTTTCAACTTTATTGTTTTTTTTTTGCATTTTTAGTATTTTGTTATGATTTCCAATGTTTTTTATAATTTCTGTTTTTTTTTACATTTTATATTACAATCTATAAATTTTCCTGTATTTTTTGTTATTTATTTGTAATTTCCATGCTTTTTTGTAATTTTTGGTGTTTTTTCTACAATTTTTTTTCTTATTTCATTTTTCAATTTCTATAGTTTCTATAATTTGAAAATAATTTTTGAAATTTTTCTTTTTTTTTCATGTCTAAATATTAAAATGATAATATATTAACACCCGTTAATTTATTTTGTATATATTTTATAGTTAAGGTTAAAATGGTAATATATTAACACCCGTTAGTCTGCTTAATGTCAAGTTAGTGACATGGTGAGTTTTAGACATTTTGAAAAGTTGTGGTGAGTTTACAAGAAATGCTGAAAACTCATCGTGAGTTTTGGACAATTTCCTTAATAATAATAACCAAAATTTCAATATTTATAAACATTTAGAATAAATAATTATTATTGAATATTTACTTTTTATACTTATTTTCAGTAATAATAATATTAATTATTATATTGAATAATTAAATATTATAATATTATAATATTGAATATTTGCTACAATAAGTCTGAATTTATAATATTACTGAAAATATTATCATTTTCAGTAATAAAATATTATTACTTAATTTAATAGTTACTTAATTTAAAATATTACGTTAGTAATTATTTTCAGTATTTAGTAAAAATAAGGGAAGTTGTCCAAAACTCACCATGAGTTTTCAGCATTTCTCTTAAACTCACCACAACTTTTCAAAATGTCTAAAACTCACCATGTCACTAACTTGACATTAAACAGACTAACGGGTGTTAATATATTACCATTTTAACCTTAAATTCAAAAATTATTTTCAAATTATAGAAACTATAGAAATTGAAAAACGAAATCAGAAAATAAAAATTGTAGAAAAAACCCCAAAAATTATAGAAAAACACAGAAATTACAAATAAATAACAAAAAATACAGAAAATTTTATAGATTGTAGAAAATATAAAAATGTAAAAAAACAAATTAGAAAAAACATTGGAAATTATAACAAAATACTAAAAATGCAAAAAAAAAAAGAAAATTGAAAACTGAAAAGGACCATTTTTCCTCTAACTTGCCATTCAAGGGTAATTTGGTCATGAAAATTGTTATTTATGCTGACATGGACACCTCCGTTAAGAAGCATTAATGATGCATTAAGGGAAAGTGAGTTTTGGAAAATAAAAATTTATTGACATTGTGAGTTTTAGACATTTTAAAAAGTCGTGGTGAGTTTAAGGGAAATGCTGAAAACTCATGATGAGTTTTAGACAATTTCCCTTATTATTAATAAGTGATGATTATTTATTAAGTAATATAATTAATAGTTATTTAGTTGTTAATTAATAATTAATAATTAGTTAACTTAGTTAAATACGTTAATTAATTGTTAATGTAATTAATTAACAATTAATAAAACCGGTGTAGATTGGTTTTAAATATCATTCATTAATAATTAATGATCAATTATTAATTAAAGTAATTAATATTAAATTATTATTAATTATCATTTTATGTAGTCATCTACATCAGTTCAAGAAGTCTAAACTGGGCTGGTTTAATAATGGGTTGGATCTATGTAAGAATGCACATAATCCAACCCGAATAGATGAACAGTGGTATTCGATACAGTCGACGTTAACCCACCGTGGAGTGAGTTCTACGGCTGGCCTTTCTGTCCCATTCAGGCCAAAAACATGTCGGAAAAGTCTTCGACGACTGTAGACAGTGAATGACTGTAAAAGTTGTAAAAAACGGTGAGAAAATGGAAAAAAAAGACCGGCACCATATGAAACTAAATACAGTGGCAGGAAAACCAAACTTGGGGTGAGTTTTTGCATCCATTTCACTCACAAAATACGTGGGAGAACGTCTACAGTGGAACTGGGAATCTGAGAACGAAAATATTCTATTTTTGGAATGATATTTATGGGTTTCTGAAAACATGAAATTGCAAATCGACAAATCCATCTTAAAGAGAACGTCTTGAAATTTTGAGATTTTTAAGCTATAAATCAATGAATTTAACTTAAATAAAGCATTCATCAACACAAAAAAGATGACAAATTTTAAGGATTCGCGTTTGTTTCTAGTAGGGAATGTTGGATTTTAATCTCATAAGAGATTAAATCCAATGAGTTTGATTAGTCAATTACATGATAAATTGCATATGTACACTTGATTGAAAAATTAACTCTTCTCTTACAAAATTCAGTTTTGAACTTGTCCCACATTGAAAAATTATAAACTTTATTTTCATTATTTTAATAGGAAATGATTTACACTCTTTAAAAATAGTAGAGTAGAATATGAATTTGATTGATATAATATTAACCATTGATCACCATTGATGAGATTAATGGTCACAATTTGATCAAATATGATAAAAATCATATTCTCATGAAAAAACACAAACCCAATTTCTTGATTACTCTCCTCTTCTTCTTTTCTTCTTTCTCCTTTTTCTCATCATCAACCGTCGGATCTTTACCGATGACAAATGCTCTCTTCATCTCGAAATACAACCAAGAAACAAAAGACCCCAAAGGAAATTTTCGATCTCAGAAATCTGGGTTTAGGACTCTTTTCATTCGCTTTTTTTTACGTAGCTCTGCTCTGCCATTGGCTTTGATTTAATAACGACAATTTGTCTGATAATAGAGAATAGAATAGAGGTCCCTAGCCTTAGTGCTGAGTAATTTATGTTGTATGATTGAGTTATTAAAATATTTGGACCGGGATTTGACGAAATACCGAGATGGACGGACATTTGTGTCTTTTTACATTTCACTTTAATGGCCGGTTTAAAAAAGGGATCAAATTGTCACTCGAGCAAATATTAAAATGACACATTTGAAGGTCCAGGAATTAGGCTTAGGGTGAATTAGGTGAGAGTGTGAGAGACTACCGGTCGACTATTAACAATTTACCCTGTACATCCGATTGAAGAGCTTGACAAAAGAAACAGTCGGGAGATCTTTATCTGGGCAGCACACAAAGGAAAAAAAGAAGTGGCTGATCTACGTCTGCTTGTTAGGGTTTTGATATTTCGCGCGAGAAGATGGGAAGAGAAATGGCTCCGCAACTCGATAGGATTGCTCTGGAGAATAGGCCTGGTATCTTCGTCATTGGATCCTCCAACGTTGGCAAGCGGACACTTCTCTCCAGTTCTCTCTCTCTCTCTCTCTCTCTCTCTCTCTCTCTCTCTCTCCCCCCCCCCCGCGCGCGGCAATCTAAACCATTTGATGGCATCTAGGGGCTTTAATTGTTTCGTTTTCCTTTTTGTAATTGACACCTATCTGTTGATTTTGTTGGCAGTTTTCTTTGTAATCTATTTGGTTTTGCTTTTTCATGGCGATCGAATTCAATTACAGCCAGTGGTAAAATTCAGATGTCTGGATTTTTTTTATTCCGGTCATTTGCTTTTACTCTCGTGGAACTGATCTTAAGCTGATTGAACATTTTAAGTTTGCAATTTAGGAATTGTTCTGCATTTAATTTTAGATATTCTTGGTGCATGGGTGCTGCTTTCCGTTACTGGATTGTTGAAACATGGAATCATTGAGTTTGGGTTGTAATTTTGTGGCTTCATACACTGGTTTTTTATTGTCTATAACGAAACTTACTGGAAATAAAAATCTACTTGGAAATATATTTTATTTATTTATTTGTCTTTTCCTTTTTTACTTAAAGCAGTGGCTTTTGGTCCAACACAAGAGTTCGAAATTAGTATCTCTTTCCTTTTGATTGATTAACCCCCCTCAAGGACAACAAAATGAAACAGAAAATTCAAAAACAATAAGAATGCATTGTTTTTGAATGCATTGCATTTGTGATTTGTGGCCTCTTTTTCGACCTAATGGATATCTTCCAGAGAAACAATCTAATTCACATTAAAACATGCAAGTAATGTTCAGTTATGTTTTTATTTTTGTTATGAGCTGTTTTGTTTGGTTTGACCTTCACTGTGCGTCCTGCTCTAACTTCTTATTCATAGGTATATAGTACTTCTCTTTTCTTTACCGGATTAATTGGCAGATGGATCCAATGTTTTTTCTATTAGTTTAAGCAACCAGGAACTTAGGTTTTTTGGTTTGTGCTTTCTCTCAAACTTCTACCTTTGTTTTGGAAATACATGCTGTATGCAGGTATTGATTATTTGGTTCTTTTCATTCTTTCTTTGTAGAAATTTAGGAATTTAGTAGAATAAGAACTATGTATTGCAATGGTGGTCAGTGAAAATATGAATATATGCTTCAAATCCTGGTATTTCCATATTTGGCATGCTTTAGATTATTATGCCACTCTCTAGACTCTAGTTACTATAATGTGATAACTACATTTGTTTCCATAATTTTTTACTATCATTTATGAATTAAGTACTTCTTACCTCGTGACTTGCCAAGTAACTTATCATTGCTTGGGTCCTACAAAGCATTGGTTTTAATTCCCTTTTTTTATTGATAATGTTTAATTCATCATTTGCTAAACACAACCCCTCCTGGTACATAGCTGTTGAGATAAGCACTTTCATCAGGATGGATGCAAGTTGGGCCAGGTTAGGTTGGGTTGAGGTCAACCTTAACCCAATCTGAGCTATTGAACCCCCAATCTTAACCCTAACCTAACCTCAAAACTTGGAGTTGTGTTGGAATTGGGTGGCCCAACTTTTTTACCTCCTTTTTGCCAAGCATTCTTATTTCCTAGACTCAAGCGTTGAGATCAATTAACTTTTAATGTAAAGGAGATAATTATCATGCTTTGGAAAAATTGTCTTTGCTGCAAGTGGAACATAGGCCCTTTTAGTATATTCTTAACTATCCCCCATATTTTTTGCATGTCCAAAGATTATAACAAATGCACTGCTTGGGATTTCATTAGGTATCATTGCCCTACAAAACATAGTAAGGGCCATTACCCAATGTTGTCCAAATCATCTAGGGTGATAATCTTTGGAAGGGTGTATTGCTATGGACCTAACCTTTGCCATTTTCTTATATGAAGTAGCTGCTTTCAAATTTGAATCCTTGTACTCATGCTTGTCAGCCCTAGCTTTTTCCACTGCTCCAAGCAATGACCCCTTGTCCTACAAAAGCTTTGTCATTTCATTGTTTTTTGGCCCTGCTTCTCTTCATTACTGAATTGTTTATACAAGCACATAATTGGATAATGTTGATAGAAGGAAAAACAGGAAACTATGTGCGTGCAAGTGGTTAATGAAATCTAGAAGCTTTATCTGCCACATGGTCAAAGTGCCAATTAGTCATTGATTAGTTGACATTTTTCTTTCCACCCAGTCAACTGGTTAGATGTTTAGAATTTAAGTATTTTTATTCACCAAAAAATACTTTTATTTGTTGCAGCAATGTTTCTTATTTCTTATTGCATGTTTAGGCTTAGTGCATTTTTTCCTTTTTTTTCTTGAATGTAGGGCTTCTCTCTGTGGATTTTGAAGATGCCTTTGGTTCTTCATCCGAACTATTTTGCCATGGGTATGTAAATTAAGGTTTCTCTACTCAAGAGGGTATTTCACATGTGTTTTATAGTTTGGAACCTTGGTATTGCAGTAGTAATAGTTTATACCTTTGAAATGAGGAAACTTTGCATCTGAAGTGCTAATACATGGTTATTACTGACCAGGTGGACTATTGATACAAAGTATTATACAGCTGATGTTTCTGTATGGATGGCTCATCTTGATGAGGAGTTTTCTGTTGGGATGTGGCCAATATCTAATCAGTTGGCTGCCCTGGTGATGGTTTTTGACACGAGCGATGTTAGTCTTTCTGTTTCCTTTCTCTTTGGTTTATTTCTGAAGATTTGATCTCCATAAGGGAAAACCTCTATTTGTGTGGTCTCTTACGTAATCTTTCTTGTACTGATATGATTTACAGCTAGCATCTTTTACCGCTCTCCAGCACTGGGTTTCTTGCAATGATATTCAGAAGTTTGACATATTATTATGCATTGGAAACAAAGTAGATCTTTTACCTGGTCACTTTGCTCATACTGAATATAGAAGACACCTGCAGAAGCGTGGAGAATCTTTTAGTGATCCACATGCAGAGTGCTTAGATTATGGAATTCTAGAAACTGAGGGTAGTAGTTTGCTGGGGGATGAAGAGCCCTCATGGGAGATTAGGAGATCATGTCTGGAATGGTGCTGTCAATACAACATTGAGTACATTGAGGCTTGTGCATCTAATGCTGATTTTGACAGATGTAAGTTATTAACTCTTATGTTGAATCACAACTCAATATTGTTTTTCTTCTGTGAGCTAAATATGATATTTGTTTAGTCATTTTAATGTGGAGTATGCAGTTGTAAGTTGCTTTTACTTCTAATTATCAATATCTCAAGGGATATACTCGTCTTGAAATACATTTATAATTCAACTACTAAAGCAATTCCCTATATGATTAAAGTTTTTCTTTCAAGAGGGGTGCCCAAGGTGTGATTCTTTACATGTAACTTGAACCCATTTGACATTTAATCCCACATTGGCAGCATGATATTCCCAAATGCAAGAAGTCATTTTATTGTGGGAAATTGCCTACATCTATCATGATGTCAGTAGCAAATTTTTCTATTAACTGCCAAGCAATTTCTCAGCCACAAATTAGAATAATCCAGATCAATAAGTAATTAGGGATTGAAAACTTGTACTTTATGCAGATAAGTAAATCTGCAATCATGATTCTCTTTGAATGTTCTTCATAGTTGGGTTTGAGATTTGGGGAAGATATAGGATCTTGGGGCAGGTTGTCTGCTAGAGATGGCAGCAGCAAAAGGAGAGACAGAAGGAGAAGGTTTAAGACAAGTTTAGGTCTTCTCTCTGCTGCAAATTGCAGTAGCAGAGGGAGAGGACAAGAGGGGAAGGAAAGCCTTCGCTGCATTAGGTTTGAGAATTTTTAGTGAGCTTCTGCTGCTATTTGCAGCAACAAAAAGGTGAGATTTTTGGACCATTTCTGCTGCTATTTGCAACTATAACAAGAGAGAGATCCTGTCATCATTTAATCTCAGTTGGATAGGTCTCATTCAATAGATCATGCATATAAAAATTAAGTAAGTTTAGACAAGGTTTAACTATCAAGATTTTGAAATATATTTGAGCGTTGGCAGAATCTCTTCCACTTTCAAACAAAGTTGTATATTTTTCTAAAACTCTATTTGACTTTTACTGACACCTTTTAAAACTTCCCCTGCAAATGATTATAGTTTGCTTCAGTTATCTTCTTAATAATGTAGAACTGCACACTGCAACCTATGTATGAACTTGCTGTTAATCCATTTAAACATTAAAGCCATCCCTTAATGATTGTAGCTTTGCTTCAACCATGCAACACTCTGCATTTTCCAACCAAGAGCTTTTGTTTTGGGTTTATCCATGTCATTGCAAGTTCAGTCATAACTCTTTTAAATTCCTGGATCACAAAAGAACAAAAGAAAATAGGCTATAAATAAAAAGAATTCCAAGTATCCTACTTTTCTTGGACAATGTGTCAAGGTATGGAGAATTTAAAAATTAATAATAAAAGAAAATGCACTAGACACCTTTAAGACTGAGAAGCTCAAAGAAGAGCATACCTAACAATGGAAGAGCATACCTTTCTCTAATGGGAAACTCGAAGAAGAAATGGAATGGAAAACGTGACAGCAGATTGCTCCAGTATGTGACTGCTACTAGTGAGAGTTTAACAATAGGCTCTTTTACACCAATACGTTTTTGAACATCAAATGTACTGGCCCACACTGGCGTGGATGAAATCTCATGGCCGGTATATTGCGAGATATTCAAATTCAGTTCATGATACACAGAGTACAGTTGGAAATATGCTACACCATGTATCAAACGTTTTCATGGTGTGGTGTATTTTAAACGACTCCATGTATGGCAGCTCCATGCTTCCAAACAAATGTGATGCAAAGTTAAATGCGTAATGGCAATATATATGATAATAAAAGATTAGTTCCGTAAAACTTTGTCCTGTTTAGGAATCTGGATGAAATCGCAATCATCAATACCTTGAGCTTGGACTTGCATCCTTACGTTACCTTGCAATGGTTCACTGACAGTTCACTTTGTTTTATTTGAAGAGAGATATAGTTTCTTTTTCACTGTCTGGTCACATTTTATTTGGTTTTACATATTTTTTGAACTGTCATCTTTCATACCCATGGAATAAAAATGGTGGTTTGACAGGTTTGTCAGTTAATGGTGATTCACAAGGAGTTGAGAGACTCTATGGGGCTCTTTCTGCTCATATATGGCCTGGGATGATCCTTAAATCTGGCAGTAAGATAGCTGAACCATGCCCATTTGAGAAAGGAGGTAAAGGCTGCTCCTCTCCCCCTCCCTCCCTCTCTCTCTCTCTCTGCTGAGATACTTTTTATATCTTTGTGCTCCAGATTTATCAGAAGAAGAGTCCGATTATGAGATTGAGTATGAAATCTTGTCCGCGGGTTCAGCCGAACCTTGGGATGAAACAGAAGTATGGGTCTCTGCAGATGGTTCAAGTACAAATACTGATAAAGAAATACTGGTTACACAGACCATGGCAGTTGGAGAACATGATCGAGAAAATAAAGTGAATGGAAATGATGGGCTGCAACTTTCAACATCTGAACCTTGTCTGGAGGCAGTTTCTGAACGGAAAGTTTGGGTCTGTGCGGATGGTGCAGGTACGGATACAGATCCGGATAAAGGAGAACCGATTACCAAGAGTGTAGCAGTTGAAGAACACGATCAAGAACATGAAGTGAATGAAAATAGGGATGAGCTGCAGCCTTCAACAGCTGAGCCTCTTTCACAACAAGTTTCCGAAAAGGAGCTGACAACTGAATCCAAAGAAACTGAAAATATCGTGATGGCAGACGATGGAACTCATTTGGGGTTGGAAGATTTGGAACAGTTAATGTCTGAAATTGGGAATATGCGTGCCAGCTTACGGTTGATGCCCGATTTCCAAAGGAGGGAAATGGCTGCAAAGTTAGCTATGAAAGTGGCTGCCATGTTTGGGGATAGCAGTGGCGATGAAAACGATTTTGACTGAAAACTAAGCGACTGTAACCTAATCACCCATACGTGATGGATAATCAGCTTTGAATCCCTTGGACGTGATAATCCGAGTATATTTAACAAGCAATTTTTGTTTGCATGATTGGTCAAGCAGACGAGATTCCTATAAATTCATTGGAGTCGAGGAGCTTATCTTCTGGAGAAATTATGTGTGGAGAGTAATTCAAATGTGGCGCGTTTGTATTTTCTAATAATCACTCATTTGACTTACAGAGGCCTGTTATGAGGAGGAATTGTGGTCGAGGCAACCACAAAGGATAAAATATGGAATGCCTGGTAGACCTGTTCATGGCCAGGCTCGGGCTTAGTTTTTGCCAAATTTTGACTGGACCTTGCCGAAGTCCTAGCCAAAAGCTGTATAAAATGTTCATGGACCAAGCTTGAAGCCCAGCCTGTGAACAGTCTAGTGCTGTGCCTAGGGGTGAAACTTGAAGAAAATACCAGATTTGCAGCTGTAGCCGAGATGTCTGGCATGGATTCTCACGAAAAAAAAAAGAGCTGTAGTTAAGAACCTTGTTCTATATATTAAATGTCGTTGCTGGTGTTGAATAGCACTTTCGTCAATGAGATGTCCTCTCTTGTTCCCCTCGAAGAATTTTGTTATAGGCTAACGTTAATGAGATACTAATAATTATGTTGTAGTGGGCCAGATCTGTGCAAATTCAGACCAGCCTCCAATCTCTAATTAGGTACAGGACAAGTGTCCAAATCAACCTTTGGAGCTATAACAGGATCAGCCCTCGTGCAAGGTCATGCCGGGGACTGAGCCCAGCCAAATTCTGGCCCTACAGTTTGAACCTTGGCCTGGCCTTAGTTTCTAGATAGGCTGGAAAAGTCTTAAGAGCGTTCTGTTTCTTGTTAAAAAACAATAGAGCCAGCGGGACGTTATATTCAATCTGGTCGGAATCCGAATATTGAACTTGGTTGAAATTTGAAAAAGGGACTAAACCATGAAACTAGCTTTCATCTTTCTAATTCTGGATTATAATCTTTGGTTGTCTGAAAAGCCCATCAGATATTATTAATTTGGTTGTACTCGAGTGACCGTTGATTTTTTTTTATGGGGTAAAGGATGACCGTTGATTGATACAATTATAAAAGTGGTGTTTGGTTCCATTGCCACCACATTGGAGTCGCTTCAGGTTTTGAAAGATTGGAAGAAAAAAAAAAAAAACACATTGACATACTGTTTGGTAAGACGTTTTCTTGAAAAAACAGCCCATCTCAAATAACACCATTTTTTGCCGATGTGATGAGCTGTTTGGTTCCAGGCCAAGTTCCCATATCTCAGAAAATGACAATGAAACCAAACAGCACCATGTATAAAGGTTTTTTTTTTTTCAAAAATCACAAAAAACACAATGCTGTTTTTAAACAAATAAATAAACGCAACAGAACCAAACACCTTAAAATCTTGCGCTGACAATCATGTGAATATAAATTATAATCGAAGAGAAGTGACATCGTGCAAAAATATAGATGGAGGTTTTTCTTTTAGATGAATAAAATATAGGGAAATTCCGATTAATATTATGTACTTTAGGCATATTGATACTTTGATCCCCAAACCTTAAAACGTGACAACTTAGTACCTGAATTTTCAATATGTGCCAAATTAATATCAACCATTAACCAGCCATTAAGTGGTGTTTTAAAAGACAAATTTCCTTCAAGTTTCAACTTAGTACCTGAAGTTTCATCTAATTTTCAAGAAAGTTGGGGTCACCAGAATGCCCACCAAGAAGTGAATCCAACTTTCTTGAATAGAAGAGACAAGGATTTGGGATTGTTCATTTTTTGTCAACATTTGGATGGTTGATAAAGAAAATTAGATGACACTTGAAGGGCATGTATCTTTTCAAATTCCACTTGATGGATCTTTAATGGCTGATTAATGGGCCAGGTGACCCTCCAAAAGCGCCTTACCGCCTAGGTGACAACTATGAATTATCTCCTCCTGGATGGAAGATTGAGAAAGAAACACTTGCATGAAGAGAGGCAGTACAGAATCATACCGAAAAGGTACAGACCTAAAAAAGCTGTACCAAATATAAAGCTATAGTCAAATGACACCATACCTACAAATCTGATAACCAATCAACCGGTATCATCCAATTGGTAACCAACCAACTGGTATTCATCCAAATTCAAGTGGGTTTCTGATTGGTTAAAGCTTTTATAGTATTATTATACCTTTCTGGTATCATAGATATTCCCTAAATTAAAACATATAAAACACTAAACTTTCTATTTACAACCCACTTCATACTATCATTGTTTGAATACATGTGGATGGGCCTCAATAAAATCCAAAAATTTTCAATATTCTTTAGGAATAGATACCGATGTTACAAGCATTTACTAGCAAGTAGATCAATCAAAATGTACCTTGCTGCTCCTCCAATGGTGTACTTGTCTCAGATAAATTGGAGGCCCTATCTGACTTGGAAGGGCTACAATTACTACCTTGATTATCACTGGGCTTTTGTTCCTTCTCTTGTGCGGAAAGTGACCTGAATGGCCTCTCAAAATCTCTAGCAGTGCCATGATCGATCACCAACTTATTGAGTTTTTGCTCCTGAAAAACAAACAAAAATTAGCACTTCAAAGAGTACTGTGAATTTGTGAATGCGTGTATTAATGATTCATTTGTCTACTGCATATAATTTTCCAAGGAAATTTTCACTTTCCTTCATTTTACACTCACAAAAACAGGAATAAATTAACGCACACAACACTATATAACTAGAATAAATTTTAAGAAATTACAATTATCGGAAATTCAAAATTTATCCTAAGAATTCAAGGTTCTTTATTCACATAATAAAGACGATAAAGAGAAATGTCCCCTCAAAATATCATGTTGATGTCCATTTCAACACATCTGTCAGGTAGAACACCCATTTTCAGATGCCCATACCAGTCATGATGTACATTAAATGTAAGTGCCATGACATGAGAAGCATCAGAAGAGTTGACAATTTCAATAAATATCAATGTAGTCACTTAAAGTTACTTTTCTTTGAAGGGTATAAAGAAAATCTTTATTAAAAAAGAAAACTGATTACATGCAACAACCGGGTGTTAACTGTTAAGATAACACCCACCCAACAACAAGACAAGCAAAAACTCCAAAAGCACAAAACTAAAGGGAACAAAAGAAAGCCTCCCCAATCAAGAGGATTTTAATCATCTTCTTCAAATATTTCTCTTGCCCATTGCACCTTTTTAAACGCTTTGAAAGCCCTTAGAGTGAACTCCTCTCCACCAAAAAAAAAAAAAAAAACTAAGCTCTTGCCAATCCTCACATCCCTGTCAGCCGAACACTCAATCTCCACTTTCCCCCCTTTTCTTCTGCACTGGATGATGATGTCACATTTAGATTCTTCTCCCTCTTCCTCCTTTTCCTTGAGCTCTGAACTTGTCTCTAAACCTTCCTCAGAAGCTGATGGCCAATGCAACTCCACCCCTGTAGCTTGAAACTCGGCTTCCTGGACCTCAACAACCATCTTCTTCTATGAATCTCTTTTCTTATAAACTTTCTTAAATTTGTTGGTAGGACCAGCTCCAATCAATCCATCTTTCAATCTTGAAAAAACTTTTGAAACATGAACTTAGAAACTGATATGGAGTATCTATTTAACTTGTCAGCAACAACATAGAAACTGAGATTTTTTTTATCTTTCACAAATTTATATAAAATTGGTTTATGCACTTGTTTAATGCATGATATTTGCATGCTTATTGTACCTAATGTATGCAAACCATGTAGGGACACACACACACACACACATATATATATATATATATAATGGGTATTTGGCCAATGGCCATGCATATAAACACACCCAAGTATATGTATGCAATACAATTATATCATCATAAAGTGGGGAAATATACATTCATGCCAAGTTCTCTATGATAGACAAATGGGTTCGACTATGATAAATGGTGGGTTTTGAGGAAGGTTTAGAGACAAGGGAGGGTGAAAACCCTCACAAATGTACAAAAAGGTGTGATTATAAGCATCCACAAATCACATACAATATGTCAAAAAAATGATATAACTCCACTGGTTCCTAAAGCACTTGATTTGCACATATGAGAACATATTCAGGACCCTAACCCATCTCATTAGTGTCCATTAAGCCTGTTCGTAGGCTGCACTTGGTTTCATGTTTTGCCAAATTTTGAATGGGCTCAGTGAGCCTGAACCATTGTAAAGCTTAGCCTGACGAACTGCCCATGAATAGATCTAGTGTCCATTCTGCTTTTCTGATGAAAGCTTCCAAGGATGAGGCCTTGGCCTCAAAAACTGTTTTGTAACTTTTGTTCCTTTCCTTCCATATAACCTGGCAGATGATAGAGAGTATAGAGTTCCACAGCAGCTTACCCTGGCTGAGAATCTACCCACTCTCCAACTGAAGGCCAGCCATACTAGGGGAGTTGCTCACTATCTCAGGAACAACCAAAGAAAGTGACTCCATATGAAGTACATTACAGGGCATGGATAAGCAAGTCGCTGGCCAATTCACGTGCCTCCCTACATAAACAGCACATACTCTCCAATTTCATACCTCTTCTAAGCAGGTTATCAATGGTTTGAATTTTCTCCCAACCAGTAGATCACAAAAGTTGTCTTGGATGGACCTATACTCCCCAGCTCCAGGACCAAGAGACCTTCAGAAATGGTCCAGTGAGAACTTTGTAGCATGACCTAGTCAAGAAAAAACCAAATCTCTCTCAAATCCAAAGTCTAGAGTCCCTAGAATGGATATCCAAGCAGACAGCACTCAGTCTTCTCATTAAGTCTTCTAGCAAATCCACCTCCCAATCATTCAGATTCCTTCTAAAATTGGGACTCCACACCATCTATTGGAAAATGTTCAATAGAGAGATGGATACTCCTGGCGCAAAGTGACCAATCAAAACAACAAATATACATCCAAAAAAGAGTGTTCTCATTCCCCAGTTTCATCCTAATGTGTTTCTGAAACGATGCTTTCATCTTCATGATCAGCATTTCAATCTTAAATGTAAATACTGCTAGCAACACAAATTTCACTATTTTTTATATGGTTCCGTGATGCTTTCAGAGTAATGTCATTCATACACTAGTAGATCTCCAAGATGTGGCCCTGATTGGCCTTTTTTTTATCAGTAAAAAGAAATTTCATTAATGTAAAGAAATTACAGGGGTTATAGTTTATGAGTAGCCTCGGCTACCCCTTCACTCTTACAGTTGTGGAATCCCCTTCCACAACCAACCTTCCCATCCCCAATCTCCTTAGCTTTTTGTATCCCATATACCATTGCCTTCAGTTCAGCTGTAATGGAATTTCCAATTCCAATGGGACCCGAATACAGCCCCAACACATTTCCTCTTTCATTTCTTATAACCCCTTCCGATTCCAGATCTTCCTGGGTTTCCGAAACTGCTGCCATCAAAGTTCAATTTGACAAAGCCTGGTTCAGGGGGCACCCACTCCTTCAAGATCTTTTTTGCCGAGGAAGAGAAAGCAACTAACCTCCAATTCCTAATCATATCATCCACTGTAAAATTTGAAAATAAGTTCAGTATTTTCACCCATGAGATCACCTTCATCATAATACTTTCTATCATTTCTGCCATGCATCTTTCCTTATCTTCAAATAATCTCCGATTTCTTTCCTCCCATAGTACCCATAGTACTGCTGCCCTTGTGCATCTCTACATCATTCTCCCTCTTCGCTTTGGCCATCTAAACGTAGATGGCACAAGCAATCTTTCCAAGCTCCGGTTCGCTCACTTCGCTCGCCCACCGAAGCTCCGAGAACCCCCAATTTAGCAATGTTGTTCATTCATTCATCCTAATAAAATGTCTTCTTAAAAAACAAGTAAAACTATAAAATCATTATTTTTTGTGTGAAAACTAAGAATTTAAGAGCTAACATGGACTTGTTTAGGCTTGCCTCGAGGGGTGTGGCACAAGGGCGGCTCATAGAATCAGGAATGTAATATGTTTTACATTACATTAGCTACGTGAAGTAATGCAATTGAGTGAAAAAAGAGATTAGATGTTTTAAATGCTTTAAAATGTTTTATATGTTTGATTTTAGTTTTAAATTCTCATTTGAATATGCTTTACATAATTACATCTTATGTTTATGTATTAATTTTAGACAATAGGTTTTTTAAAAAATTATTTTAGAATTTAAGTTTATATTTTTTATTAATATTATGTTTAGTATTTTTTTTGTTTTTTTTTATTCTCTGACATTTTTTTTATTTTTTAGCATTTTTTTATAATTTTGAGCCTTGCTTTAAAAAGGCACGCGCCTCGCCTTGCACTTTTAAAACACTAAGAGAAACTAACTTTAGAACAGATAAATTTTTCTAACACAACAAATATATGCATAACCACAAAGAAGCGCTTTCATCTAACTTCCAAGTTCCAACTTCAATAGTTATTTTCCTCAACTTTTGATGCTTTGGCATTTTCTCTCCTACTTTTCACTCCTATTCTCACTCTCTCTACAGTCTGGTCTCACTTGAGGCTAGTCCCAACCCTGTTGTTACCATGTCCTCCAACGAGAAATATGAAGAGTATGGTTCACTATTTTTTACCTTCATATTCTCCCATCAGTTGTAAGCGTAGACCAATGACTGCACCAGTTGGGAGTGATCTGCTGAAATTTGGAAGCTCTAAATAGACAAGGAGAAAACCGCAAGGCTTTTGGTTGAAGTAGTTAAGAAAAAAAAAGAAAAAAGAAACACTTAATCTAACAGTGAAATGGCCAGACAGATTGGAGTGATAGAATGGGATTAATCTAGTCAGTCCTAAATGGACCACCAGGGGCATGGGGAGAGGCTTAATTGAGTTTGACTTTTGACTAGTTGAAAGCACAGAGGAGTAGGATACTTACATTCTGTAATGCTTCCAGTTTCCTCTGCAGTGCTTCATGCTCAGCCTGAATACGATATGGAACGCCATGCTTTTGATACACGTTATTTTGTGCCAAGTCCTCATCAATATCACTGACAGTTGTTGCAAATGGATGGTTTGCTGGAATCCATCTAACTGTATCAGGATCAACATCTGGGGGTATTGAGTCTCCTTCTTTAAGAAACACTTTTGGCCTTTTCCACTGGTATGCTCGTGACCTCCTTTTCTGATGGCTAGACTGTTGCTCTTCCGTAAGAGTCACTGGAGCCAATCTGTAAACCTTCCCACACATTTCGATGGTTGAATTGCCTTTACTGACCTTGACCAATGGGTTATTGAATGGATCATCATACTTAAGAGGTCTTGAGCTGTGAGGAGAAATCCAACAAGTAAACCACAGCTTTATCTTGTTGTAGATACATTACAACTGAAACCAGAAATTTCAATTAAATGTAGATTTTCAACCTGAACATGTCGAACTTTGAAATACTATGAAAAACACAGACAGACAGGTCATACTTTAATGGTTACAAATCAAGATTCACTCAGCAATTGTCAAGCTACTATAATAAGGGAAATCGGGAGTTTGGAGAACATACATGCCTCTCCTATCAGATCTCAACTGCCCCCGCTTGACAAGATCATTCACAGAGCCATGGTAAGTTTTCCTTGACTTCCTTGCCACAAATTCTCTCACAGCAACCACGAAAATTGCAATTACGATACATAAACCAATTGCAAAATTAGTTCCAGTTTTGCTTTTCATCTGAGACAAAGAAATGCTGAGGAATGTGAGCAAACAATAACATATCTTACTTTTATACGCTTGAAGGAAGTTTATCTGATTATGGAGAGTTTATCAAGACAAGTGACTCAACATTATACGAAGTGTGAATTAATCATGTTTTCAGGGATTATCTTCTTTCTACTTCGTAGTTATACCTCTGGGATGCCCAAGGATTTTATTGACCGTGCACCAATTATTAATAGAAGGTTCTTTAATGCTAACATTTTCCCTTTCAAAAACCAAATATGTAGCTACCTACGGAAGAATGAACAGGAAAAAAAAAAACAAACATGATAAGCCGCCATACCACGAAAATAACAGAAGGGATACTGCTAATTGTGCTTTGCAATCTGCCTATTAGGTTTTCAGAACCAACATTGAAACCTTTGCTCTCGACCTCATCTCCACCACGCTTGTCCTCAAAATTCGCTGAACTACCATAGACTCTCACTGGAAAATGCTGCACCAGTTTTCGTGTATTCCAGTTCAGATAATTATAGTCGAACCGAATATTTGTTCTAAATTCCAACACATTCGCCGAAATCCGATGGTTCGAAGCCCAGATTGAAGGCTACATCCCAAAAGAAGGTCAAGATAAATGACGCGCGCGCGAGAGAGAGAGAGAGAGAGAGAGAAGAAGAAAAAACGCAGAATTTTTCTTACCTGCATACTGATGGAATGAAATTGCAGACTCGAAATCGAAGCCATTGATGCTGCTGGTATATCTAATTTGAACGTAGAAGCCAAGGGGTTTTGGTTTGGAAATTGGAAGATCTGGTGTGGACATGGACGAAAACTATAGACCATAAGAGGTCTAGGTTTTTTCTCAGGCTCAACTCAACTTCACTCTTCACATTTGGTCCTCCGGTTCTCTCTGTCTGTTGGGAATCCGGAAATATATAAAGTTATAAAACTAGCCAGTTATTGTAGAGACCAGAGAGCGCCCCAACAGCAACAACTGTATAGATTGGGATTTGGGAACTACATCATTCTCAAACTATTCGTAATATCCATCATTAGCTGTTGATTAATAACTATTTTCAAACTTAATTAGGAACAACTTTTACCAAAAAACCTTACTTAGTTACTTAGTCGAGACTCGTGTGGGCTTGGGTCAAATGAAATTGAATAAAAAGAAACGTTATGTATGACATTTTTCAATTGGGCCAAAACCAGCAATATAGATCCAACCTAACCATTAGTTTGGTTCATGTCTAATCAATCCAATTGCAAGTTGGCAACTCAAGATGCATCTCTAGTAAGAGTGGTTCAAAAATTAAAAATTAAAGGGAAACATTTTATAAATTATTGGGGATTCGTGAGATTTACAGTGAAAGTTAAATAATAAAAATATATAGAAGTATAATTATTTTATATTTAAGCTGTTTAATAACTGATCTAATCAAGTTCAACTCGAGTTGGTAAGTTTTCTAGTATTTTCGATTGGTTTTGGTTTAGCAATTTTATAATTTGACCAAGTTAGGTCAGTATCGAGATTTAATATTTTTAATTTATTTTTTAATAATACCATTGCAATTTAAATTTATTTTTTAAGTTTAAATCTTTTGAACAAACAAACCAAACTGAAAATAGACCCAAGATTCAAAGTATCGATATGATACGCCCCGTATCGGGTGTATTGTATCATATCTTTTGAAAAAGATACGATCTGAAACGCCTGTTTCCAGGAGTTTTATTTCCCCAACTTTTTTTAATAATAAAAAACATCTTATAAGCTTCCCAAAAAACCAAACTTTGAAAAAAAAAATCTAAAAAAAATGTGTGTATCAGTTGTTTCTATGTATCGATACGATACAACCAAAATGTGTATCGTATTAATACTTTGAACCTTGAATACACCCAAACTGATATAACCCAAGTTGGAGGGTTTTACTAATGGTCAATTGGTTTCGAGTGACAAACTCCCGACCTAACTAAGTCGATTTAGTTGGCGAAATAGCCTAAAACTAGGGGTGATCATTTCAGCCCGACTTGGAAATTTGGGGCTTGGGCCTGGGTTTTGTGTTCAGGCCCGAGTCTGGGCCCACATCAGGCCCGCAAATTTTAGGGCTAGGCTTGGGCTTAATACTTCAAGCCCGGCTCGCATATATTTAAACTTACACAAATTGTGTATAATGTATATATATGTATACATGTTATTTTACATTATATTATATAATATATATAAATATTATAACATGACATGTATAATTTATATTATATGTAATATATTATATTATATAATGTATAAAATAAGTTTATATGTGTGTTATGTCATTTAATATATATATATATATATATATATATATAATGTTTTATATATGAGTGACATTGGCTCGAAATCAGGCCCGGCCCGACCTGGGCCCATATAGACCTAGGCTAGGGCTTATGTTTTAGGCCCAGAACCCTGGGTTGGCCCGGGCCTGGGCCTAAGCTATGGCCCTTATCATAAGTGCAAAGCCCAGCTTGGCCCATGATGACCCCTACCTGCAACCAAACTGAACCAATCCTTGAACACTCCTAATTTTAGCTAAATTAATAGTCTAATCTCTAACAAATAACAAAAGTTTAATCTTTAACAATTATTGAAAATTTATAGCAAAATACACAATTATTGAAAAATAAATTTACAATGAAAATACAATAGATATCTAATAAAAATACAATAATTACTAAAAATATATTAAATTAGTCAATAAAGAGTGTAATATCAAATAATAGGTTAATCTCTAATAAATATTAATCAATAAACTATAAAAAATACATAATTACTAAAAGTAAATTTATAACAAAATATGATAAATTAAATTTCAAAAGTCAAATAGTAGTTATTTAATCTCCAATAATTATTGACAATTTACTGTTAAATAACAAAACAAAAATATATTTATAAATAATTATTGAAAATATATTTATAAAAATTACAATAAATAATTACTGAAATTAAAATAAATATTAATTTTAGTATATATATATATATATATAAGATATATAATGAATATACACTAGTATTGTAAAGCTATTACTAATAAATATTACTTTTTTAAAAGTTATTTTCTACAATTATTAATTGATACAAGTGAAATTAGTTATTTACAAGATTATTTATCTACTTAAATAATATTGTTATTTCATTTTTTAAAAAAAATTATTATTTATTGAATTTAATAATCCATAAAATTATAATTAGTACTATTATTACATAATTCATCATTAATTTTGTAAAATAATACATTGTTATTAATATGAATATTCTGAAATCTATTATAATTATTTTTTAAATTATATTTTTTACTTTTAAGAGATTTTTTAAATTTATTACATATTTCATTATTTTAACTATTTAAAATTTAATCATGTTATATTTCGTTATTTAAATATTTAAATAATATGTAAAATATTTAAAAGTTTTCATTATCTTCATTTTATTTATTTTAATGCTATTACTTAATATTAAATATTTGGTAGATAATTATTTATATATTTTTAATGCTTTGTTATTTAAGATATTTAATTATTGAAATATTTAAAGAATGTTTTGTTTTTTAATGTTAAGTTTTTATTATTTGAATAACATTTAAATTGAATAATTCATAAAATTATAATTTATATTATTACTACATAATTTCATGATGAATTTTGTAAAAATATAGAATTATTAATAGTATGAATATTATTAAATCTATTATAATTAATTTTTGTGTTTTGAATAAATATTTTAAAGTTAGTATATAATTTTACTATAATATTTAAATAATTCTGAAAATTTTAATTGAAACTTTCTTTAGATGGATGTAGATAAAAAGTGGGGGAGAAGATAAATAGGAATTAGAAATAGTTTAGGTGGGAACCTCTCTACTAAATTATAGATAGTTTAAGAGATAAATAGGAGTTAGAGATAATTTAAGAGATAAATAGGAATTAGAGAGAATTTAGGAGAATTATGTAGAATTAAACAAATAGTTAAGCCTATTTTATTTCATTATTGGTTTAATGGGTAATTATGTATAATTATAAAAAAAAATCAGAAAAACAGGAAATTAAGAAGGGGTTTGGAGCAAGGAGAAGCATAGTGACGTGGACTATATATAGAGAGAGATTAGCAAATTAATTTATATATTAAATTAAATTAACTTACTTATGTTAATTTAGTTAAATTAATTAACTTAAATATTAGGGAAAATTCCACTTTAGTACCCTAAACTATGGGGGTAGTGTCAAGTTAATACCCGAACTTTTAAATGTGTCACTGTAGTACCTAAACTTTCAAAAAGTGTCAAGTTGGTCCTTGCCGTTAATATACCATCAACTATTTGTTGAAAATGTCAAAACTACCCTTCAAAAGAAGGCATTGTTCATTGTTTTCTACCATGAGATTGAAACGATTATCTTCAAAGGAAAAGAGAGAAAAAACATGAAATATGATAGAGCGAAACAATAACTGCAAGTAAAGAAATAACTAGACAAGAATGTGCTTCAGATCTAAAGATAGAAAACAATGACTTCGTTAGTTTTTGATTCATACAGGAATGTGAATGGGAATTGGAATCAACAAGAATGAGATTTCATTCCTAAGGGAGGGGTAGGGAATGACCATTCCCTCAAATGGGAGAATGCCATTCCAGTAAGAATGGGAATGTGATTCTAATTCTGCCTAACCAAAATGGTTGAAATCTCATTCTGATTTCGATTCCAAACCCCTATTCCCATAAGGGGCCTAAGTTTCCAATCATATCATAAGGGATCAGTTACGTTATTTATTTATTTTTAATACAAAAATGCCAAAAGGCTAATTCATTCATCAATCTATAGTTTTTTTAGGGCTAAAAACAAATTTTCATTCAATCAAGAACATGTATAAATACAAATGAAAAGGGGAAATTTCAGTAATATCCATATTTAAATTACGGGTTCCTAAACCATTTCTTGTTAATTACGTATAATGCATCATTTTCCGAAAACGCCCACCCTGAACATGATAACAAAAAAAAAAATGGGATCCACAAAACAACCCATTTTTGTATAGAAAAAACAATGAAATAAAGCATCTGACGGTCCAAGCCTATAAACTATAATAATATAATATTCATGCGTTCTGCGTGATCAATGAGCAGAGGGAACGCATCCCAATCCGCAGCTTATTATTCACTCCAGCCTTGGTAGCCCAGAGTAACAGTGGTTTTGTATCAGAGAGTTCAGAGTTGATCAGGCAGGCAACGCAAACGCAACCACTTGCGCTCATAAATAATACATGATGTGCTTCGTCTCCGTCTCCCGTGCAGATGCGGCTACTGCTGCTGCTGCTCTTCTCCCACTCGGCACTCGCCTCGCTTCACATGATGCACGAAATTGGTCATGATAAGGTTCAGACAAACCACCTTTTTAACTGTACGTGTCTCAGTCACCTTCACTTGGTTTTGGTTGGTACAATAATTGAGAGTTGTAATTCGGTAATTCCCAAACAAACGCTTACGACTTCTCCATTTCCTGAGACAGCAGCAGCTACTTCAACCAGTCTTTTAACCATTTTGAGCAACTCTCATTGGAGTTGGGCTGTCCGAACTATATATACCATCGCATTATGAATTCTGAAGTGGATTGAACTCAAATTATCCCCTAATTTTGGTTGTCCATAAAATTAAAATCTGAACAGATTATACATTATTACAAATGTTTAATATTAAAAACATAGCTGTTAATTGTAATTTGGCTCGAGTGTACAATTATTTCTGCCCCGATCTGGATCAAACCACCCCGTAACTTTTGACATTTGACAGCAATAGAACGAAGTGATCCACAACGCCAATTTACCTAGCATACAGTTACAGCCCACAGGGTTGCACATGCAAGTGACTGCATCTCTTTCACTCCTTCCAACAACACAAAGGACGAGGCCAGACCGTCCTTTTCGATGATAATGAAGAATTAATAAATCTTCATTATCATTCAGAATTAGGTTCCAAAGTTGAAAGTAAAGCCTTTTGTTTTGGGGTGGGGATGAATATTATAATTTGTTGGTTCTGCTACGAATATGATAGCTAGCTCTTATTACTTTCAATCTGATGTAATATTATGTTATATGTGATATGACTACCAAGCAAATAAAAAAACAACACCAAACCCAACTTCTCCCCCTACACTTTCATATTTTTATCTTGTGTTCGACTCAACAAAAGTAACCTCTGTTCTTGTGTTGAGAAAGAGAACACAAAGCTTATACTTGATTCAACCCTCTTTCATTAATTTATGTTTCTCTGTATTAACTAGTAACCACCCAATAAAAAAAAATATCGGTAAACACTAGTCCAAGGCCAATCCAAAATGGAACAAAAGCCAAGGTCAGTACCCTTCTGATTCTATCACCTTTAACCTTCAACTTTTTCTTTTCGGGACTCTCACAACTTGCAACCAAATCATTTTCAGGGGTAAAAAGCCTACTGCCTAAATGTGGCATCTGCTCAATCAACTCTTTTCCCATGTGAGATCTCCTTCTCTCTCTCGTGTGCGTGCGTGTTGTTTATCACTGTAGAGTGTAGAGTGTAGCCACCCTCAGACCCTCTTCCCTTCTTATCATCTTAGCTTCAATTCAGAGAACCCCCCAACTATTTCGAGTTTGGTTGAAATTTGAAACCCACAAACCCACATTTTCTAATCTCTGTATGCCTAGCAATGTGTAGGTGATGATCAAGCCCAAAATATATATATGAGAAAATCGGCAATAAAAGTACGAAACGTTAATTATCAGCTGTTTACTAGTATAAATTCTAAATTACATACAGAAGTGAAATGACCAAATAAATAGGTACAGACAAAATTAAAATTAAAATCATGAAAATAAAAAGAGTTCAGATTTCAGAACTCTAGTCTAGTCTAGTTTTATAAATTGAAAAAAAAAAAAAAAACGGAGAAGATCATACAAATACAGGGAGGGAGGGAATCAGAAGGGTGATAAGAGCTAAGGAAGACAGAAAAACCCATGTCAAGGCAAGAACCTGTTGACATCATCTTCTCTAGCTTTCAATCCCAACTCCGTTTCATGTGCCGCTGTCGTGCCGGAGCTCTCCGGGAACCCCCCGCACTTTTGACACCTCGCAACCACCAGAACCTGACGACACGACGGACAGGAGGAGTGGGATCCCAGCCACGTGTCTATACAACCGACGTGGAACGCGTGCCCGCACTGCGGCAATACTCGGATTTCATCCCCCTGCACGAATTCCGTTAAGCAAATAGCACAGTCGGCGTCGGCGAGTTTCCCCTTTCCGTTGATGTCCCCATTGAAAGTTTGTTTTGGGAGCGACTTGAGGATTTTCTTTTTCAGGCCTTTGTTGGCCGGAGGCTGAGGTTGAGTACGGCCGGTTCTAGCGGCACCGCCCGAGGCACGGCGGAGCCAAGCGCAACGAGCTACGGCTACGAGGCCGACGACGCAAATTAGAGCGCATAAAAGGGCTGCAAGGATAACGACGAAGTCAGAATCCACCTCGACGGAGCTAGGCGGGTCCGACGACGACGAATTGACGCCGGCAAGAATCCTTAACGGAATAGTCATGATACTTCAAAAGGGTTTTTTCATGTATGCGGTATCAACTGTCAAAGTGCTTTTATAGCCGAAGTTTAGAAGGAGAAGAAGAAAAGGGAACCACCTTACATTTTAAAGTTAAAAGTTAAAAACCAAATAAAATAAAGATGAACGGATAGGCGGGTAGCAGTAGCAGGCCCAACCCAAGTTTCGTCCAATCTAATATCCCAAGGATGATAGAGCATTGATTGATGATTTTTATCCTCTCAAGTCTCACCTATGCTTAAGTTATGGCTAACCCACCCTTTGAGAAAAGGAAAAGTTATTGAGGTCTAACTAATAATTACAAAGTTTGGCCGAATGAACAACTCTTCCTCTCTCTTCTCTATGCATTATTCATCCTTTATTTCTTTCTCATGAGTCACGAGTTTACCCCCTAAGCTTATGAACCAAGAATTTGTTCAACTTTACCCTAAATAATCGGAACATCTGGACCCATCATTGAACCAAGTCTCTCTGATAAACTGTCCATACCCTAAATAATCAAGATTAGATGATTTTACATTTTCCTTTTTTCGGCTATAAGTCTCTGAATCGGGTTGGATGGGTCGGTTTGGGTTGGGTCAAGGTATTTCGGGTTGCTTTTGGGTCGGGTTGGGTTGTCAAATGTCATACCTTAACCCTAAATGTTAAGGTTAGAGTTGACCAATGAGTCAATTTGGGTCATCCCAAAAAATAATTGAAATTTAAAAAAATAAAGAAAAATTACATAAAAAATGTCAATTAAAAGAATTAATCTTAAAATTCCAAATATAAAATAAAAACTTGAACATTTAACAATTTAAAGAGTAAATAATAAAAAGTAAAGACTAAATAGAAAAAATTTAAGAGTGAAAACTTCTAACAATGCATAAATAATCTCAATTAGACTTGACAATCGGGCCAACGGGTTGACCCATGACCCAACCCAACCCAACCTAATCCAGATTTTTCGGGTTGGTTGGGTTGGGTCATTTGACATTCGGGTTGCTAAATATGAGACCCTAACCCTATTTTTTCGGATTGGTATGGGTCAGGTTTGCGGGTTGGATCAACTTTTTGCCAGGTCTAGTGAGGCAATTGGGTGATGTTTGATTCTTAGTAGGTTTATGATATATGCTATTTATCATCATTCATTTAAAAAAAAAAAAAAAAAACTTACTTTCTACCACCCTTTTGGAGTGGTGTTCGATTCCAAACAGGCACTCAATAATAAAGCGACTTACCAGTAGCCAACCAAACGCCCCCTTAAGAAACCACTAAGTTATGGCCGACGCTTCATTTATTGCATGGAGATACATCAACGAAAAAAAAAAGTTTGTATTCGGTGGATGTTGCAGATGATTCACTGTTTGCATACTCTTTCCTCTTTTGAGATAACATTATTTTGTCATGCTGTTGTTGTTATTATAGTAGATAATGTGGTGACCTTTTGGAATCTCATCCATCAAATCTATCGAATTGCCTACATAAGAAAAAGTATATATCAGCAAGAATTAAGGATTGGAGATGAGTTCCCAATTCCACCATGTGAGTAATGAAACCACTAATTTTTCTCAACATTCCAACAGATAGAAGAGAGGTTTACTTCAACATCAAAATTGGCAGCATGTTTCAATCTGATTTATAACCCAGTTATAGTCTCTATGATGAGATGGGGACCCATTTGATGATAGGTGCTGGGCCCCTGAACAAAGGAAAGGACCCTAGACTCCTTTTTGGGTCCTAAAGCAGCCCCCCATATTTAATTTAAGATCCGTAAAAGAGTCCATAGTTCGATGTGGCAACTGGCAAGAGAAGAGCCAAGACTCACTAAGTCGAAGTCGAACCGAAGCCTACTAGTACTACTAATGCTTGTACAACAACAACAACGTGAATGCTCAAGCGCATCATCTCTTTATTTGAGAGCCTGCACTCTGCACATGCATGTGCAAATTGTCAGACACCTCGGCCCCTCTTCCACTGATCTATTGAGAATTGAATTTTGACGACGACCTAATGAGTTGCCCCCACCGTCCCCACCACCAAGGAATGAATAAATCCTCTTCGGGGGCAAAAGATCATATAATAGTCTCTCTTCCATATGAATGAAAGTGAAACCCTTCGTATTTTGGCATCCTTCCACATGGAATAACGAGATAAATAGAATAAGCCAAAGGCCTTTCGATACGAATCTGTTCAATTCAACCCTTCAGTATTTTGGCATACTTCATTTTTTTTTTTTTGGGGGGGGGGAGGGGGTGTTTGGATTTGGCAAAACAATTGATTTCTTTTGGGGGCCCACTACTTGGCAATCCATGCCCATGATCACACCAAAGACAAGAAAATTTAGAATACAAGGCAAAAAAGTTTCAATAAAATAATTATGTAAGTCTGTAACATGGAACATAAACAACGTTTTGTCCCGACACTTTCGAATAAGTAAAATCATGGAAGAAAAAAAAACTGAAGCGCAATCAATTTTGCCTCCAACAAGCTTGGGTTTGCCTTTTTATAAGTCAAATCTCACGTTCCATCTACCATTAATGTCTGCATTAAGGGTCCAATTGTTTTCCCGAATCTGGAGGTATGGCACCTGCAGTAAAATCACAAAACACAAGAAACTCAACGATAAATAAGGACATTTTTTAGAAAGAAAACCAACAAACCACTATATTGGATGCAATCTATTAGAGGTTAAAAAAGTCTGTAAATGTGATTAAATGCAATGTTGCCATCCTTGCTCGGCTAGCCTAGGATTAAGTCTAACCATAGATGGATAGATAGATAAATATATATCTATATATATATATATATATATATATAGAGAGAGAGAGAGAGAGAGAGAGAGAGAGAGACCTTTTCAAAGACTTCATATCCTATTTTTAACCTTAGATCTTGATCCTTCTTAAAATTGAATATACTCCAAACCAATTCAGTAGCTCCTTTTGGCTTTCTCTGCAAAAGATATCAGCAACATTGAAGGTGCATAAGATTATAAGAATTAAGTGTATCATCAACTACAGCCCCTGATTTTCTTTAGTGGTATAAACATCATTTAAAAGCTTTGCAATTGTCAAATCTTGGATTGGCAAGCATGGGATGGAGTCTGAGATTGGTCACTTGGTGCAAAAGAAAATATCTAGCTATGATGTCAAGTTACGGATATGGACACAGACACATGGGAAATGGGAATATGACTCAATTTCCTTAGATTTGGGACACGACAGATATCCCATGTAATATGTTCACATTATCTAGCTTTTGGAGCTCAAAACTTATGTCTTGCCAAATTTTATTAAATTTATAACATGTGCAGATTTTTTTATGGAATAATTTGTTAAAACATACCATTTTCAAATATTGCAGAGGTGTTAAATTGTTAATGAAATAGGGTACATCTAAAAGTACCCATGTAGAATCTGGTATCATATCCAACACCAGTATGCTAGCATGTATTGGTATCTGGGTATCATAAGTTTCCAATCTACCCCTCCCAAGACCCCACAGCCTGGATTATCATCGTGTAATGACCCTTTATTGGCATCACATAAAGTGAACAACTTTCTTGGATGTAACTGTTGGGCTCCATTTAAGTTTGCTAGAATACTTGGGTGGAGTGGAATACGATGGGATAGGATGGGATGAGATGAGATGAGATGAGAAAGAAGGGAATTTTCATTTTCCATAATTTGTCTACACAAGGGAAAATAGTGGGGATATTCATTTCCCCATATTTGATTTGTGAAAAAATAAAGACAATTTATTAGAATAGATTCACAAATATAAAAAGGAAAAAAAATGATCACACAATTCAATTTGAAGGAAAATCAACCAAATAAGGGCACTAGGAAATCAACCCAGACATCTCAAAGACACAAAAACAAATGCAAAAGTTCAGGATGATTGACAGGACATAGATATCCAAACTACCATTCACTGTTAATAGGAACAAAGAATAAATCTCAACTCTTATTCCAAAAAATGAAGGACAATGAACATATTTCAGCATCACCCAATAGTGTCTAGTGTTATTTAGCAGAGCAATTAAAGAAAACCAAGCCATCACATCACCCAGCAGTGTCTGTCATTAGTTAACAGAAGAATTAAATAAGTAGCAGTGATGCTACAATGAAGAAGAAGCCCTTCCTCTTAGTTCTACAACGGGGACTGGCTAATAAGTAGCAGTGGTGCTTACTGATGAAGGATGCATCTCAAAAGTGAAAAGAATAGATCAAAAGAACATAGTAGATGAATGTACATTGTACTTTCGACCTAAACAATGACAAATGACACCAAAGTTTGAACTGTTGGAGAAGAGTTTCAGAGTCCAATGGAGGAGACAACATATGGTTCTGACAAGGCTCGATATTTTTTTTCTCACCGCGATCTCTCTATTTTCCTTTCTCACTGGGGGCATACTGATTTGGTGCAACCCTGTATCTTCAATTTTGAGAACCCACATCCCATTACTTTTTCGTCCCATCCCCGTGCTTTTCTCAAAACAAACACACAAAAATGGAATATTCCCATCCGTTTCCTGCAAACCAAATGGAGCTTTGGAGCATATTAAAGAGATTTAAGTATTAGATATTGGAGGTTAGAGATATTAGAATGCAATGACAAGCAAACTTTCTTGTGAATCTGCTTTGCTCTCTTGAACAAGGAAATTCTTCCTGAAGCAATTCACCAAAACATTCTAGAGGATGTAACTGAAACCCCTGCATCAGAATCATAATTGATTCTCTCCTATTGTAAATCATTCAAATGATAGGATGTCAGTGTTTTAAAAGCACGAGGCGCAAAAAAAGCACAAGGGCCGATTTGCAACTGAGGTGCAAGGCGAGGTGCACGCCTTTTTAAGCAACGCGCAAAATTACAAAAAGAAAAGCTAAAAAATAAAAGAAAAGTCAGAAAATTAAAAAAAATGACAAAAAAAATTAAAATTTCAAAAAATATTAAACATAATGTTAATAAAAATATAAACTTAAATTTTAAAATAAATATTTTAAAAACCTATTATCTAAAATTAAAATACATAAGCATAACATGTAAAGCATATTCAAATGAAAATTTAAAAATAAAAAGCAAACATATAAAGCATTTTCAAGCATGTAAAACCCACAATCTCTTTTTTTCCTTAATCGCATTGCTTCAAGTAGCTAATGTGATGTAAAACATATTGCATTCTTGATTCTGTAAGTCACCTTTGTACCATGCCCCTCAAGGCAAGCCCAAACAAGTCTATGTTAGGGCCTGAAATTCTTATTTCTCACATAAAAAATAATGATTTTATAACTTTCATTGACTTTTAAGAAGACATTTTATTGAAATGAATGAATGAACAACATTAGCAAATAGGGGATTCTACTCCGCTCCGGTTCGCTCACTTCGCTCGCTCACCGAAGCTCCGAGAACCCCCAACCCAGCCGTTAAGACTCAAATAAAAAAGCAAAAAGTGCAAAAATTTAAAAATGTGCATGCTTGGATGAGGCACAAGGCACATCAGGCGCACGCCTAGGCACACCAGGCGTGCGCCTAGGACCTGGGCAAGGCACATACCCCAAAATGCGCCACGCAGGTGTGCCAAGGCGCACCTTTTAAACCACTGTAGGATGCAGATAATATTATGCTTCTCTCACTCACTCATATCACTCATTGCATTCATAAGCAGTTTTTCCTAAGCTTTAGGAGAAGACAAACCTTTCTAAGTGTCTTGTCAAACTCACATCTCCCTTTCATGTTAAAGCTTAACAAGCCATTATTTGCTATTGGAAATGCCCTCTTTCCACGTGCAATAAAATTAGCCTTGTCATGTATATCATACTGCAACCCCAAGCCAAAGATGGCTGATAACTGTAAAGCAGTTAACCATCAGGTGTATTAATGTGAGTTTATTGTTGATGAGTTAGTGGAAGCTAAAGAAGGGAAGAAAAATAAGGAACAACTTTTATTGGTCTATGCCCAGATAGTAATAACATACCTCAGGGACAAAGCATCTGATTGTTCCACTCAAAGAACTCAGGTCTCCAATGCCAGTATCTAGATCTCCATCGACCTGTCAAAGAATAATGACCTTTTAGGGGAATTATTGTAATGCTTTTCTTTCATTTCTTATATATAAAATATAAATAATTGAGGATTGGGATTTCCATGACCAAAAGGTAATCTTTCTTTCCCATTGATTGGCTGCCAAAGTAATGTAGCATAAACCTAAGCATGTACATCCCAAGAGTACTCATTTGCATTAATCTTCACAAAATTTGATGGAGCCTAGACCACGTAATAGAGCTGGCGTACAAATTTAACCACAAAGGTCAAAATTCAAGTGCTTAACAATAATGAACGTGCCCATAGAGATGCCCTGAAAGTGCCATTAGTTTTCTACTGTATGCGTAAAACATGGTTAGGACACATAAATCGCTGCCTCAACATGAAGAGTTCTCTACTCCAGAAACCATTAATTTTTCAGTGAAATTTGTTTAAGGTTTAAACAGGGTTTATCGCTTACCCAAAAAAAAAAGGTTCATCCCTGTAAAGTAATAAATCAATTCAAAGGAAATTATGGTTATAAAATTAGTCATCAGTTATACGTATCAGCAATACAATCCCTTGTGCTTGAGAAACCTAAATACGTATCAGCAATACATCATAATTCAGAAACCTAAATACAAAGAAAATCATAATTCAGAAACCTAAATACAAAGAAAAAAGAGATATGGGAACGCTAATCAGAACTAGAGAATTGAAGTTGCTAAAGCGAACAGAGGTAAGTGATCAACATATGAAAGGAGAGGAGGGAAAAGACAGCCGGATAAAATAAATGAAGAGGAGAGAAGATAGAGGAGGAGAGGAGACTAGCATACCTGGAAATAGTTGTTGGAGTTGATAGGAAGCTTCTCCTTGAAATGGACCCTAAGAGCTTTAGAATCTCCACCATATCTGAGAGAGGTTTCCATTTTCTCCTTTGAAACATGCACAGAAATCCTAGAGAAACCCTACTATTTGTGCGCGGGGGATACGGTCTTTGCTACTCTTCAACCCCCTACCAGTAATCATTAAGACACTAACCCCGACCGTAAAAGGACTTCAAATCAGCCCCACAAGATCCCCCCCCCAGCGTCCACAGCACATTCCCGCTGTATATGGGAAATATCTCTTCATGATGATATCATTATATCTAATATTATCATTAGAAGATATCTTCAATACACGGTGGAGATGTGCTGTGAGATATTGCGGAGGCAAAAGGACTGATTTGATCTCACGTAAAAGACATAAATGGACGTCATCCGGGTCATGTCTGTCATGCCGCGATGTCAATTGCCGGACGACCTGGGCTGGGCTAATCAGTTAACGACCCGACCCAGCGAAGTCTTGCATTCCCAAATAAAAATACATGACAAATAGAATTAGATGCACTAAAATTCCAACCTGAATTAAAATAATTAAAATGCTGTTGATGATGGGTGAAAGTGCTACACCATTCATTTGCTGCCACGTGGACATTCAAAGCCATCTTGACATCTAATGTGGCAACACAAGTATCCATTAGTAAGATGGTTCATGGCATCATGCCAACCAGATGCACCTGAGCTTAGTTGAAGATAACTCGAGAGGACCAACATGAGATTTCGGTCATCACCTCAAAGTGTCTATTCAGCTCAGGCACCCGACGAGTTATCCAATCTCATGGAGACCGATCTACAATTTTATTCGCCTTGCACCATTCAAGCCATTTAGGCCCCGCTTGCTTTTCGATAAGTTACTTATCCAGGTAGATGCAATTGCCTGGGTAAGTACATTTACCCATGTTCTTTTATTTTTCATGTAAATTCATTATTAAAAAGGGCATTCTTGACACATTTAAGTTGGCGACATTTCCCCTAGGTGGGAAAATTATTTATCCACCTTGAAGATGGGTATCACTTACCCGGATAAGTGATACCCATGAATAGGGTTGTTCATAAGAAGGGCAAATCTGACCAAACCGACCAACCCGGACCGGCCCAATCCGAGTTGGCCGGGTTTTCTTAAGCACTGGCCAATTTCGGGTTGTACAAATTCATAAACTGATGGTTCGGGTCGGTTTTGGTTTTCTTGTGTGAAAACCAAAACCGACTTAGTTCCTACTTAACTAAGTTGCCTCTATCATAATTCCTAATTACAACCTAACCTAGTCTTCTAGTTCCTATTTAACTAAATTGTCTCTATCCTAATTTATATAGTCTTTTACACCAAATAGGCAACCAATTAGGCAATTACAATTAGAATTAGGTGTCATTTTTAATTAGATTAGAACTTAGAAAGTTTCTTAAAATATACAAATTTCAGCATTCTTTCTATAAAATAGTTTGACTTTCTATTTTCTTGATAACTTTTGTCTTCTACTCTAATTCTCACTTTTTAAATATATTTCCATAAAATATCTTAAAAACTTCAGTTTTCAGTTTTCAGTTTTCAAAATAGATATTTCCTTCTAGGCTTCTATATCCTTTTTGTACAAGAGCAAAACCGAAACCGACCCAACCCGATTCAAACCGATCAAGTCGGTTTTGCTTAACACTAGGTCGGTTTCGGTTTCCATCTCAGGTAACCCGACCAGGTCGGGTCAGTTGGGAAAACCCCAGTAAACTTACCCAACCCGACCCGTGAACAGCCCTACCTATGAAAATAAACTTTCCTTAGTCCCCACATAAATCTAAAAAAAGAACATGGGATTCTTGGTCAATGGGAACCAAAATCCCATTGTCCAACTTTCCCCCTCTCAAAATTCGAAAAAAGAACACCCCCTTAATGGCCTCGGGAAATTTGGAGGGCACATCATCCACGTAGCAACGATTACAAAAGTCTCTCCCATTTCTTAGGGAAATGGGAGTGGTTGCTCTAAGAAATGGTGAGTGGTTGACTTAGCCACCACTCCTGAGTATTCTCTAAGATTCCACTGGTTGAAGCCCATTACCTCCGAGTATGTCAGGGATGTTTTGGCCATTCCTAAATACCTATATAAGGGTAGCTTCTTACCCTCAAACGATACTCTCTCATAAGTCTTCTAGCTCTTACTCTGCTCCCATCTCTCTCAACTCAGTATTAATTTGATCGTCGAAGCTTCTTCGCCTGGGTCTGCAATCCGAACTCTTTGACATTTGTCTTCTTTGTAGATTCAAAGCACTCCTCGTCCGACTTACCTCTTCAGTAGGGACCGGTGTAAATCGAGCTACATCAGTTATATATAGTAAATAAAAATGCTTGGATAAATCTATGATGCCGGAAAGGTATGATACCCATCAAACCCAAAATGGTTACCACTTTTATCCAATCGAATTTTTTGAACAAAATGTACCTAAAATCCGACTGGATGAAAGTGGTAACTAGGGGAGAGCATTATTCGATTAATACCGAACCAAAATTTTCGGTTTTGGTTTTTGTTTTTCCGATTTTTTTCAGTTTTTAGGTAATTCAGTTCAGTTTTTAAGAATTTTGATTTTTTGTTTCTGTTTTAAGAGTAAGAAATTTGATTAACCAAAAAAACTGAATTAACTAAAATTCATTATATAATTTGTAATATATAACATACAATATATAACATATAATATATAATATGCTATATATTAATATATTATATATAATGTATATAATAAAATTCAATTTCATAATATATATTATAGGTTATAATATATAATATTTTATATATTAATTAAACTCGGTTTTTAACTGAAATAACCAAAAACTGAACTGAATTTTCAGTTCCGGTTCAATTTTTATTTTTTATTTCAGTTTTTAAAAATTCGATTTATTCAAATCGATTTTTAACCGAATAAACTGAATGCTCACCCCTATCCTATCAGCTAATATTCGTGATGGGGCCGGGGAAGCAGGGTGTTTGATTCGTCAAAGTCCTTACAGTTCCATTCTTTTTCGAACAGATAGCTTTTAATGGTTAACATTGGGTCGATGATTGAGAAAACGGTTGCTTTTGCTGGAGGTCGAGGCGAGAGCTCGGTTTATTTTTTGGTTGAAAAAAGATTCTGTTCTTGGCTGATAGCTCAGTGGTGTGAGTCCAGGGCTCCAGCGCCAGCGCCAGGCTAACGGAATCCTTGGATAATCCCAATTCCCAACCCAGCCTTAGAGACTTGGTAAGCTCTCCAAAATTGTACGTACGATAGGTTCGGTTCAGTGAGAAATTCTTTCCGCAGGACAGTGGAGTTTTAAAAATGGAAAAGGGTTAATCACACATCAAGTTCAGGCAAGCATACCCCTTTCTATCAGATCAACAGCGTCGTCCTTAAATAATAAATACACGTTGAATATGGAAGGGTGCAGTTCAGTTTAGTCCCGATTTGAGTTGTGTTTGGTACCATTGCTATTTTCACTCGAAACTTAAACTCGTCTGCCTAACATAATTTCAGACTGATGGCTTAAAAATTGCCATCTGAGAGAATGCCACCTGCAAGAAGTTGACCAGCATGAATTGATAATCATCAAATAGGCTGGATTTACAACTTCCCTACCAACAAGGGAGAATGAGTACATGCACTGGTAGTCTGGTAGTTGGAATTAGATAAGCATAAGCACGTTCATGATAACAAAACTACTAAAGTTGTAGCTCATCACAATATTCTTTTTGATCAGTCTCATCAGAACATTTACTAGATCAAAACAAAATTCCCATCCAATCCACTCATCCCCAACAAAGTATACAATCATCATGGGAAAATTTGTTCACTTTAGATGATGACTAGATTAATTTACCTATCAAATCTCACTAATGATGTCAAGAAGATCATCAACCTCCTGCCTCAGGGCTGTAAGTTTCTGTTGGTGTGAAGCAACCCGATTCTCAATTTCTCGCCCCCCTGATTTCTTCTCATAAGAGTCCACCACTGTTGAGTGTTTTAGCATCAGCCTCTCCTGCAACTCTTTCTCCTTGCCAACCAGCTCCTCTATCTATATAAATAGCCAAAGACACTTTTAATTGCAGTGTATAATCCACAAATTTTACAAGGATGGAAACTATCATAAATGAAAGATTTGAACTTGCAAAAGCAAGTGGTGTTCACCAAATTTGCTAGTGTGGCAGTTGTTTTTGTTTCAAAACACAAAATCATACATATTGGCGAGCACCCCCTAAGATTTATTATTCCTAAAAGGTGTTACTCTCCAAATTTTGGGAGAAAAAGGAATAACCATAGTGCTCTTAGCACGAGGACCAATCAATTCTGTATGACTTTCTTAAAAGGTGGTATTTTCCAAGTTGAAAGAAAAAAGAATAGTCATGTGGCTCTTAGTACGAGGACAAAGCAAGTCACAAAGTCATAATCTTATAAATTCTGTTAAAAGTACAGGGCTTTCCTATGTTGAGGGGCACTGCACTGGAGTAGCCAACCAGTCAATTACTCCTAGAATAAACCATAGCTAAACGAGGGCAATGCTAACTTTTAAATGCTGAGACATGCAATGGACAAGAAGTTCAACCATCCAAAAACAACTCATTTGATCAAAAGTCAATGCAATTTTGGAGCTAACATCAATCTAAATAGGGCAAGAACTTGCAAGTTATATCAACTAAGGCTCAGTTTGGGAGCAGTACAAATACAAATATGTACTGTACAAATACATACAAAATAATATAAAATAAAAGGTTTTGTGCTCTACATATTTGTATTTATACTCCTTCCAAACAGAGCCTAAGGCACAAATTAGAAGCAAATAAGAATGACATCAAATAGAAACATATCAAACCTTAGGCCATAGCTGAGCAGCCTGTGGAGAAGATTGCAAAAAACCAAGCAAGGGCTTCAACTCCTTGGACAATTCCTTCAACAAACCATCAGCTGCTTTGCGTGCTGCTTTACAAGCCTGAACATCTCCGGTCCTGGAGAGATCACGTAATGATGCTTCCAGTTTATCATGCACTGCTAAACAGCGGTTCATGTTGTTCTGAACTTGCTGAACCGCTGCTTGCACCTGAAATAAGAGTACGGCCAAGAACAGGAATGGAAGGGCCTTTTAGACAAAAAAAAACAAAAAAAAAAACTCTAATTAATACTTCAAGATTGGAATAAGATTCTACATACCTCATCCCACTGTAGTTTTGCCAAGTAGGAAGCAGAAGATTTGGAGATTGACATATCAGCATGCATGTATACAATGCATGCAACAAAAAGGAAGAAAAATCCAAAAACCAACATCATCGGCTCCCTAAGCAAAGAAAGGTTGTTGAACTTGTAATAGACCTGGAAAAAAATAATTCAGCAAAATTTTCCTTCAGAATAAATCCCCAAAGATAAGGATAAAGCATAAAACATATTTTCTAGAAAGATATAGTGCACAATGTAATCCAGTTTTAGAAATTGACAAAGTGGAAGCCCCTTTTCCATTTTAAAAATCATGCAATAAGCATGTTTTTTTCGAAAAAGTAACTATTACGTTCAAGGCAAAAAAAAAAAAAAGATGTACATGAGAGGATGTACAATTCCTCTCCAACAATCAGGTAATCCATTTGCACCATACAAAAAGTTACTTTGCAATCCTGACTTAGCTAAGGAATCAGCCTCTTCTGGTTAAGTTCTTTTGACATCCATCTGAAATAGAAACCAAGATGAGCAGCCAGATGTGAAATTTTTAGAAGGAAGTGAGCCAGCCTCCAAGGCCCAGTCCAATATTTTCACACTTTTCATTAATAAAATGCTTTTATATGTTGCTGGCCTAAAATGAAAATATTGATGAACTCACATACTTCAAGGTCCTGAAGATCCATACAGAAGCTCCTAAAAGTATAAAGCTCATAATAACTGTCTGAAAGACTAGAGATGCATCGGCTAAATACAATACATATTTTCCTCTGTAGTTTGTTGTTGAAAAAAAAACTGGAAAGGGAAACAAAAAACTACACCAAATACAAAGACTGCCTGTTCATAATGAATTAAACTAATAGTTCCTCAAATGATTTCAACTTTCAACTTTGGTGGGCCATGAAGCACCAAAGCATATAACCTGGGTAATTGATGTTGTTGAAGGAATTAGCAATAAACATGTCATACCCACAAAATATCAGATAACCATACTGAAGACATTGCCACATCTCAGAGAATAAAAATCCAAGTATCCAACAAGTGGGCTAGGAGTGTGGAGAGTGAATGGTCTAAGTTGGGCTATGAGTCCATCTTGGGGCTCATTTGGTAGCCTAATTATTTTGTGGAAGGATGAAGTAGTGGAGGGAGTGGAAGAATTAGTGGGTAGGTTCTCAATCTCGGTTAAATTTAAGCATGTGTCAGATGGTTTTGAATTACGGCCCCAAAAGTTATAAACAGAGGAATGAGTTGTGGGAGGAACTGGAAGATGTCAGAGGACTGTGGGAGGGGCCTTGGTGTCTAGGAGGGGACTTTAATGTGATTAGATTCATTGAAGAGAGTAACAAGGAAAGACAAAGGAGTACTACCAGCATGACGAAGTTCAATGAGTTCATTAATGCTTTTGAGCTAAAAGAACTGAATCTCCAACACAATAGCTTCACTTGGTCCAATCTCCAAGCTGAACCTATTTGCTCAAAACTAGACAGGTTCTTGTTCACCACAGGCTGGGAGGAGCATTGGGGAGATTTGGTGTCAAGGACCTTACCCAGAGTTACTTCCGACCATTGGCCAATAATGATTTGTAAGTCTGATTTTGGTGGTAGTGGACCCTCCCCCTTTAGTTTTGAAAACATGTGGTTACCTCACCCGGACTTTGAAAACAAGGTGAAAAGTTGGTGGAATGAAAGTAACCCGAAAGTTGATTGGGCAGGGATGAAATTCCATTGGAAGCTAAAAGAACTGAAAGTCAAAATTAAGGAATGGAATATTCTCCACTTTGGTAGGTTAGAGGAGAAGCAGCAGCAGTTGATAAGCCAGATAGAGGTGTTAGATGCTAAGGAAGAAAGGGGTTGTTTTGGGGAAAGCGATAAAGAACAGAGGTGGGAGTTAAGGAAGAGCCTGGAGGACACAATTTTCCAAGAAGAGATCAGTTGGAGGCAGAAATCTAGACATAAATGGGTGAAGGAAGGAGATAGGAACACAAAAAATTTCCATGCAATTGCCAATAGCAGGAGAGAAAAACGCCATATCTAAGTTGGTAGTTGATGGGACAGTTTTGACTCAACAACATGAGATTGCCGAGGCTTTTGTGAAGCACTTTAAATCCATCTTCAGTAAGCCTCTGTTTAAGAGATTAAGGATTGATGGATTGGATTGGCCTAAGCTCCCTGATGAGTTGATTGTGTGGTTGGAAAGAGTTTGGCCTGGAAGAAATCAGGGATGCCATTTTTTCCATGGATAGATCTAAAGCCCCGGGCCCTGATGGTTTCACGTTGGCTTTTTATCAGGATTGTTGGGAGATAATTAAGGATGATATTCAAGCTGTGTTCTCTGACTTCTTCGAAAGAGGTGTGATAAACTTGGGCCTGAACTCTACTTTTATAGCTTTAATTCTGAAGATTGAAGGAGCCTGTCACCCTAAAGAATTCAGACCCATCAGTTTGATTAATACCCTCTACAAGATTATTGCTAAGGTGCTTTCTAGAAGAATTAGAGAGGTGCTCCCCTCAATTATTTCCCACAATCAAGGTGCTTTTGTGATGAATCGCCAAATTGTGGACCAAATCTTGATTGCCAATGAGAGCGTGGAAGACTATAGAAGTAGAGGTGAGAAGGGGTTGGTGTGTAAGCTAGATTTGGAGAAGGCATATGACATGGTGGATTGGTCTTTGCTATTGGAGGTTTTAGAGTCTTTCAGATTTGGGAAGAGATGGTGCAAGTGGATAAAAGGGTGCATGAGGACTTGTCATTATTCTCTGTTAATGAATGGCAGGATGGTGGATCACTTTCCAGTTGTTCGGGGTATTAGGCAAGGGGACCCTCTATCCCCCTTCCTCTTTACCCTAATTGCTGAAGTGTTAGGGAGGCTGATTGAGAGGGCAGATTCAAGGAACTTGATTAGTGGATGGAGAGTGGGGAGGGTAGGGTTCCAGTCACTCACCTACAATTTGCAGACGACACAATTCTGTTTTGTGATGGAGAGGAGATTAGTTGGGTGAGAAACTTGAAGAAGGAAATTAAGGTGTTTGAACTAATGACCAACCTCAAAGTAAACCTTGGTAAGAGTTGTGTGATTGGCATTAATATGAGCGAGGGAGAGGTGGAGGAAAGGGCTCGAGTGCTAGGTTGTGAGATAGCCCATTGGCCACTGAAATATCTAGAGCTTCCTTTAGGAGATAATCCTAGAAAAAGGAGTTTTTGGAATCCGGTAATTGACAGATTCACTAAAAGGCTAGCTTCTTGGAAGAAGAATTACTTGTCTCTACGGGGTAGGATTACGCTGATTAAGTCAACATTGGCAAACCTTCCAGTCTATTTCATGTTTGTGTTCAAAATGCCTAAAGGAGTCTGTAAGGTGTTGGAAAAACTGGTGAGGGACTTATTATGGAAACCCGAGGAAGAAAAAAGGGACCATAGAGTTAGGTGGTGTTAAGTTGTGCCGAATAGGGGTAGTTTAGTCTTCTTCTGTTTATTAAGTAACTTGCTTATGTGGCAGTGTTATTAGAGTTACTCTGCCCCACACTTAAGTAAGGCCATTTCTGTCTTTGTAACTATGATTAGAATCTAATATAGATTAAGGGGGTCGACTGAATGGGTTAACCATCAGATTTTCGACAAACCCTTCTTCTTCTTCTTCTTCTTCTTCTTCCTGTTCGAACTATTGTAGCAACAGTTGAAACATGGTATCAGAGCAATGCTCCTGACCTAAGTCAGTTGGTAAAGCACCTCAGCATTGTTCGTGACTCTTCACCTTCGTTTCTGATCAGTCGATGGAGAGAACTGGTTCGCCCTAGGTCAGAAACAGTACAGCTTGTCTCTTTGCTGTGCATAACCTTCTTCAACAAGGAAAGTGACTTCAGTAGTGAATGGTTGATTGATATTCTCAAAGGAAGGTCGGTTCTCTCTTCTTCTAGTGTTACTTGTATTTCTAGGTAGAAACTCTACAAGAAGTTGTTGTACTGAGTAGAACCTAGAGAACTAGGTTCATTGTTGCCCTAGGAAGGGCTGTGTGTGCAGTAGCCGAATGGTGTAGGACTGCTGTAAGTTGTTGAATGGTATTAGGGCTGTTGTAAGTGGCCGAGTGGTGTAAGGTAGAATGCAGTGACCTTGCCGAACTCCTTGTGGTTGTGTAATGCCCTCTTAAGTGTGTTAAATAAGTCTGAACTGGGTGCAACAGATTTGACTGTGTTGTGGTGCTTGAGTGGTTGTAAGAAGGCCTCTACTTGTGATTAGTGAATGGTAAACTGATGCTTATGTGGGACGTAAGTGTGTGAAGTCAGCAGTAGTGTGAATAAGAACAAGTGTGTGAAGTCAGCAGTGATGTTTAGAGGCTGCAATAGGGGCTGAAATATCAAATTGTGAACAACATCAATCAGCTTGTAGCTGAGAAGTAAAGTTAGAGACAACTGTGAAAAGGTACAATGGCAGCAATAGGAGATGGCTACAATGATCAGAAACCTAGTGTAGTAATTTCCTCCGACTACCTAGGAGTACAAATGACCTCAATTAAGCTAAATGGGGAGAACTATGTTCCATGGGCTAAATCATTGGAAGTTTTTCTCAAGGCAAAGAAGAAAGCAAAGCATGTTAGAGATGAGAAGCCACCAGTTGACTCTCCAGGGTTTGATGATTGGGAACAAGAAGATGCTCAAATCATGACTTGGCTGTGGAATAGTATGGAACCCAAAATCAGTGCCAACTTCATGTTCCTTGATACGGCTAAGGATATATGGGAGCATGCTAAGAAGCTATATTCTGGACAAGATAACACAACAAGAGTATATCAGCTGTATCAGGAGTACTTTGATTTACAACAAGGAACCAAAACACTAGAAGAGTATTATGCCTGCATGAAGAATATAAGGAATGAACTCAATGTCTATCATCCCCTTACTCCAGATATTCAAGTTCAGCAACAGCAAAGGGAGCAGCTAGATGTTACAAGATTTTTAGTGGGGCTGAAGTCGGAATATGAACCAATTAGAGCTCAAATATTGGGGGGCTCTACTCTTCCTACACTTGAGGAAGTATTCTCAAGACTTCGTAGAATCTCTTTGGGC
Organism: Nelumbo lutea; assembly: GCF_056320005.1. Lineage (NCBI taxonomy): Eukaryota > Viridiplantae > Streptophyta > Magnoliopsida > Proteales > Nelumbonaceae > Nelumbo > Nelumbo lutea. Next base: position 1,112,713 of record NC_142688.1, read on the forward strand.
CAGACAGAGAACCCCACACAGTATGATAGATCAGCACTTGTAACAGCTAGAGGTGGTGGACGTAGTACAAGAGGGGGAGGTCATTCCAGAGGGGGCCGTGGCAATTCCATGATTGGTAGGGGTGGCCATGACTCAAGGGGAGGCCGTGGCAGAGGAAATAATAACTCTACAAGGAAGTGTACTCATTGTGGTAGGGATGGACACACAGTGAATTTCTGTTATGATCTACATGGCCCTCCCTCTAAATGGGCTAATCATGTTGTAGCAGGCAAGGTTGCTATTAGTGACAGTAAACTGACAGACCTAACTCCTTCCACATCTACATCTACTTCTGGGAGGGAGATGGTGAGTGTTCCGCGTGATGAGTATGAACGGTTCCTTCAAACTACTTCACAGCAGCATTGCCGACTGAGACATCCATCTCTCAAGGTCCTCAAGATGTTGATTCCATCATTGAGTCAATTGTCAGTTTTACAATGTGAGTCACGTCAGTTTGGTAAACACCGTCGTGTGTCTTTCAGTCCAAGAGTTGAGAGTTGTATGTTGAGTCATTTTTCTTTGGTTCACTCAGATGTTTGGGGTCCGATCAAAATAGAGTCTTATAATGGGTACAAGTATTTTGTCTCCTTTATCGATGATTGTTCAAGAATGACATGGATTTACTTAATGAAAGAAAGAAGTGAATTATTTTCCATTTTTCAAAAATTTCATGCTGAAATACGCACACAATTTGGTGTTCCAAACAAAGTTCTTCGTTCAGATAATGGTCATGAATACTTTCTTACTGCATTTCAACAGTATTTAGAACAGCATGGCATTATTCATCAGACCTCGTGTGCTTTCACCCCTCAACAAAATGGGGTGGCTGAACAGAAGAATCGTCATCTTCTTGAAATTGCTCGGTCTATGCTTCACCACATGCATGTTCCTAAACGGTTTTGGAGTGATGTTGTACTCACTGCATGTTTTCTCATTAATCGGATGCCCTCTTTTATTCTTCATGGTCGGTCCCCCTTCTCCATCTTGTTTCCCACTTTATCTCTGTTTCCATTAACTCATCGTGTCTTTGGTTGTGTGTGCTTTGTTCATAATCTGAGTCCTAGAATAGACAAGCTAGATGCACGCTCAATTAAATGTGTCTTCCTTGTCTACTCTCAGACTCAAAAAGGTACAAGTATTATAATCCTATTGCCCGAAAGTGCCATGTCTGCCCTGATGTCACATTTTTTGAGTTTGTCCCCTTCTTCTCCAGTCATGAAGCACCCTTGTCCTCACCCTTACCTCCTCTTCCTCTTCCTGTCAATGATTCAGTTCCAGAGGTTGTTGTTGGAGTAGACTCATCTCCTCATCCAGTGCAGGTCACCACTGAACGACCACCGATCCGACAAGTGTATACACGTCGAACGACACCGGCCCCTCCTCCTGCTTCTACCTCATCTGCGGATCCTCTCATGGCTCCTATTGCTTAACCTTCAAATCTTGACCTACCCATTGCCTTACGGAAAGGTAAACGTAGTTCCACACTCCATCCCATTTCCAATTTTGTTTCATTATCTCGTCTTTCTGCCTCACATCGCCAGTTTGTTTCACTTTTGTCTTATATTTCCATACCTAACAATGTTCAAGAAGCCCTTAGTTCACCTGGATGGCGGCGAGCAATGGAGGAGGAACTTTCTGCTCTTCAACATACTCAAATGTGGGAACTTACTACTCTTCCACCTGGGAAGCATGCTATGGCCTGTAAATGGGTGTATACTGTGAAATACTTGCCTGATGGTAGTGTGGAGCGTCTGAAGGCAAGACTTGTTGCTAAAGGTTACTCACAGGTGTATGGTGTGGACTATATGGAGACATTCTCACCGGTGGCTAAAATTGGTTCCGTTCGTGTCCTAATTTCCTTGGCAGTTATGTATGATTGGCCTCTCCTTCAACTTGACATAAAGAATGCTTTCCTCCATGGTGATCTAGTGGAGGAGGTATATATGGAGCAACCACCTGGGTTTGTTGCTCAGGGGGAGGGTGGTAAGGTGTGCAGGCTGAAGAAAGCAATTTATGGGTTGAAGCAATCTCCACGTGCTTGGTTTGGGAAGTTCAGCGAAGTGGTGAAGAGTTTTGGAATGAAGCAATGCCAGGTTGATCACTCAGTGTTCAGCTATAACTCAGAAGGTGGGAAGATTTTATTAGTGGTCTATGTGGATGATATTGTCATCACTGATAGTGATAAATTGGGGATTGACAAACTAAAGGTATTTCTGCAAAATCATTTTCAAACAAAGGACCTTGGAACATTAAAATATTTCTTGGGAATAGAGGTTGCCAGGTCAAAACAAGGTGTGAATCTGTGCCAAAGGAAATATGTCATTGATCTATTGGAAGAAACAGGACTGTTAGGTGCAAAACCGGCTGCGACCCATATGGAACCAAATGTTAAGTTGAGCAGTGATACAGGAGAAGTATTTGAAGATCTTGGAAGGTATAGACAACTAGTGGGAAAGCTGAATTATCTGACTATCACGAGACCCGACATCTCCTTTGCAGTCAGTGTGGTGAGCCAATTCATGCAGAACCCTCGTATACCTCACTGGGATGCAGTCCTTAGAATTGTGAGGTATCTGAAAGGAGCTCCAGGCTGTGGGCTATTGTATAAACCAGGAGGAAAACTTGAAGTAGTTGGGTATACAGATGCAGACTGGGCAGGCTCAGTGAGTGACAGAAGATCTAATACAGGCTATTGCACATTTCTGGGAGAAAATCTTGTGACATGGAAGAGTAAAAAGCAGACGGTTGTAGCCAGAAGCAGTGCTGAAGCCGAATATAGGGTCATGGCTCACACTACCTGTGAATTAGTGTGGCTGAGGAATCTCCTACAAGAAATTGGGTTTCACATGGATAAACCTATGAAATTGTACTGTGACAACCAAGCTGCACTACATATCTCATCCAATCCTATCTTTCATGAGAGAGCAAAGCACATAGAGGTTGATTGCCACTTTGTGAGAGAGAAGGTTCTTGCCAGAGAGATAAATACAGAACATGTGGGCTCCAATGACCAGTGGGCAGATTTGTTTACAAAAGCTCTAAGCTCAGGGAAAGTGAACTATCTATGTAACAAGCTGGGATTATATGACATATATTCTCTAGCTTGAGGGAGAGTGTTAAGATGTGTCGAATAGGGGTAGTTTAGTCTTCTTTTGTTTATTAAGTAACTTGCTTATGTGGCAGTGTTATTAGAGTTACTCTGCCCCACACTTAAGTAAGGTCATTTCTGTCTTTGTAACTATGATTAGAAACTAATATAGATTAAGGGGGTCGACTGAATGGGTTAGCCATCAGATTTTCGACAGACCCTTCTTCTTCTTCTCTTCTTCTTCTTCTTCTTCTTCTCCTCTTCCTGTTCGGACTACTGTAGCAACAGTCGAAACAGGTGGAATCTAGTTACAAGACCCAAAAGTGAAGGGGGTCTGGGGCTGGGAAACATCCAAAAGAAGAATGTAGCTCTTTTAGGGAAATGGTTATGGAGGTGGTCTAAAGAAAGGGAGAACCTGCGGGCCAAAATAATCATAAGTATTCATGGGCAAGAGGCAATTGGCTAGGATCCAGACTCTCATCTAGGGCTTCAAGAGCTTCTCCGTGGAAGTCAATCCATGCCATCCTTCAATCTTTTCTTCCCTTCATCAGGTATGATCTTGGTTCTAGCTTGCCAGTTAATTTTTGGGAACACATTTGGGTGGGGATTCCCCCTTGAAAGAGCAGCTTCCCTCTTTGTTTGCTCTGTCTAGGTTTAAAAGTGAACCTGTAGCCACCTTTGCTACCATGTCTAACTCTACTATAGGTTGGAACCTGGGTTTTAGAAGGGCACTTAGAGATCCTGAATGAGGTAGTCCTTGAGCCTTCAATTGGGGACTCCAAGGTATGGTCTCTTGTCCCTTCGGGTATCTTTTCTTGCTCCTCCTTTTTCAAAGCACTGACATAGCCTAGTCCAATTCCTCCTAGGGTAGGCGCTTTTTGCTGGGAAGCATGCCTAGAAAAGTGTAACACTTGTGACTTACTTCAAAAGAAAAGGCCTAATTGGTGTTTATCCCCGCACTAGTGCATCTTATGTAAGAAGAATGGTGAAAGCTGTTATCACATGTTTGTTTCTTGCCCTTTTGTTTCAGATATCTGGTGTTGGTTTTTTTCTCTATTTGGTTGCAGGTGGACCTCACCTTCTAATGTGCAAAGCTTGTTTAGCTCCACAACAGAGGGGATTAAAAAGGAGAGGGAAAATATTGTGGAGTTGTGCTAGAGCTGCTGTTTGTTGGACGGTTTGGGAAGAAAGAAATCAAAGAGTTTTTCATGATAAAGAAAAAAGTAAGGAAGCCATCATAGAACTTATTTATGTTAGGGTGGCTCTTTGGGTCAAGCCTTTGAAGCTCTTTGAAGATTATTCAGTAGGAGGCATCATTAGAAAGTGGGATGAAGTGGCTCGGTCAGCTCCCATGTCCACAGCTCTTAGACCTGTTTGGACTCTACCAGATCCGGGTTTCATCAAATTGAACTTCGATGGTAGCAACGAAGGAAATCCAGGCCATTCTGGTATAGGCGGTATCTTCAGGGATGAGGAAGGTAGAATCATTGCTATGTTCTCAGGACCTATAGGCTGGGGAGGACTCATTGAGAGCTGAAATCTTGGCAAGTCTAGAAGGATTTAAAAGAGCTAAACAACTGAATATTAGTAAGCTGTTGGTGGAAGGAGATTCTCAGTTGACTATTAAATGGTTGCAGAAGGAAGTGTCCAGCTTGTGGAAGTTCTCTAATGAAAGAAAGAAAAGTACTCAGTTAACTCAGAATATGTCTGTACGGGTTCAATGGGCCAAGAGGTGCACTAGCTCCATGGCTGATACCTTGGCCAAACAGGGGATGGGAAGAACAAATCTTTTTTGGGCTATATTGTAACGTGTTTTTTCAGTTTGTTAGGGAGGGTTAAGTATTTTTACCCCTCCCTCCTGGTTGTAGTTTCTATATCTCTTTTTATAAAATTTCTGTTATTGATCAAAAAAAAAACAGAGGGGACTCTGTATGGGTTCAGGATCAGGAGTGTATTTTCATCAGCAGGATCAGACGACATTTTTTTATAGTTGAATGATATTTTCATTAATCAAGAGGAAGGAGTACAACCAGCCTAAGAAGAGGCACGAGATGCTACCTCCCCTTTAAGGATGATTACAATTTTCAAAGCTAACCAGATTACAGTTTACAAAGTAGCCCAATACAAAGAAACCCAAGAAACCCCTTGTTTAGCAAGAAAATCAGCCAAGGCATTTGCCGATCTGCCAACTGAAATATGACTGTCATATTCCTTGTAAGCTAGTTAACTTTTTTAAAAAGATCCCTATAGCCCTAAAAAACAGTATCTGAATCCAACAACCACCCCACTACCACCTTCGAATCTCCCTCGATTATGAAACTCTCCAATCCAAGTTGGTTAGCAATCAGACAACCATATTGAATAAAATGCCTACAAACATTGATACCAGGATACATGAAGGATACAGCTGGACAAGGGAGCCAAACAGTAAATATAGAAATGCCAATGAACCATCCAAAACTTTTCCAAGAATAACAGGAGACAATTAGCTTATGGAGAATGGTGTGAAAAGATTACCTGAAAATGAAGATTATACTCTGGTACAACATTAGTCTTCTCTAGCACAACCACCGGTCTCCCAACAATATCCAAGTGAGAATACTTGATCTGCAGTAGGCCTTACAAACAATTAAAAGAATGCAACAACATCCAGATAGCAAGCCAAGGGAAGATGAGCAGTACATATCATTCAAAAGGCAATAATAAAAATAATGGAAAATGAGAAAACTTAATTAAGATAATTCATTAGTATATACCTCTTGCAATTGCTTTACTGGAAATGGAACAGAAACAGAAATATCTTTTGATCCTTCAGGCAGCACAACCTGCAGTAACAAAAGAGCAAAACAAGGTTATTTGATCTGTAAACTGCAAGAATCACATTGTTTAGCATCTTAAAACGATAATAGGAAAGTAAAGTAAACAAATTAAATAAAACAATATAAGCTAAAACAATTTTAAAAAAATTTATAAGCTAAAAATATAGGGAATTGATAGCCACCTGTTTAGGTAGAAAATAACAATCTAGAACATAACCATCCCTTCTAGGGAAGAAAAGATCAATTAGTACATTAAAGAATGTGATGATAACCAGCATATATAATCACTTCTGTTAACTAGCAGTTACCATGTCTCCACAACCCTTACAGCCTAACTTAGTCTGAGCAAACATTATGATAAATTTATCATCTCTCTCTTGAACATAATGAGAATATAGTGAACTGATAATCATGAAGGGAGAACAGATATGACAATAAAAGAATGCAGAATGTCTAGTGCTGTTACGATTCTTCAAAAAGAAGGGGCAAATACCAAATTGAAAAATATGGCCAATCATATTTATCAAACAAAGAATAAATACTATATCCCTTGGCACACTTAAAGTCAAATTCTCTATAATGGTTATATTAGGTAGCAACAATAAAGCAACATGTTTTATATTAGGAAGTTACTTGCCTTCACAATGAGATCATCAATTACAACACCATCCATAGGGCAACCAAAAGAAAAGTTGAGGAAGCGCTTCCCTTCTGACTCAAACAAAAAGTCTCGGAGTGGTAACCCATAACCAACTGTAAATGATGTTTTCCAACCACCAAACATTGGATATCGAGGTTCAATTAGTATTTCTGTCTGCAACCAGAGACAAGGATTTAGTGAAAATCAAAATTTCCAAGGGAATTTCTCCAGATCTTCAACCTATAAAGGATTATTTCTCATTTGGTCCTATAAAAAAAGAGTAACAATAATACAACATTCAGTGATCAGTATTTTTGTGCATCAAAAGAATTTACCTTTTTAGAATCACCCCGAAGATGAGATGTAGATATATTGCCAATTTGATCTCTGTAATACACAGAATGAGCCCGTGGAGGCAATCTAGCAATAAGATGCCTAAATGATGATGCACCTCTTACATAAGGTCTGGCTTGATAATCAATCCTGCAACATAAAACATAAAACGGAGTGCAAAGATTTAAATCACACTATGCTTCCAATTCCCATATTGAACAGTAGGGATAAATTAAACCCCCAGAAAATACAAACAGACCTGGAAAATCCCCCCTTGATCTGAGCACCTCCATGGACAATGTCATAGTCCTCTGTGACCTGTACATTTCCCCAATGAGAAATTTCTATCTCTCTCACCAATCGCTGAGCAACTGCAAAAGGTTGATTGTTCTCGAAATGAACAACTATAGGTGAATATGAGAAGGGAGGAAGATTCTCATAGGGTCCGTATCTGATCTCTGAATCTACAACCTTAGTACTATGAATTTTTGTATAGAATTCATATCTTGCACCGGGCAGTACAACACTGAGAGACTGGATCTTGGTTTCATAAGGAGATAGATAATAAGCACTATCTTGGAACATGACAAGCTGTGCATCAGCCTGAGTAATCTCCTCAGGGAATGGTTGCAACGAATGGGTTAACACAGCCAAGATGTCCAAAGTGAAGCTTTCCTTCTTACCCAATCCCTTGGGTAAAGTCACTGAGTACAGAGTCAAAGCTGGAGGCATTCCTTTAGGATGGACAACTTTAACAGAGAGGCTAACAGAAGTTTTGGATCTCCCTTTTCCTACATTAGATGCTGCTTTTAAATATGCCATGTTTTTGGCCTGGTGATCAGGAAATGCCAATAGAACCTCTGATACCACATCATTGCCTGTGTTCTCAACCTAGAAAACAAAGAGAACTTCAGAAGACACAAAGCACTTATTCATGGAAAAGAAAATTCATGAATGGTATTAGATTTGTTAGTTAATATAGTTGCAAGAGTGACATGCAAAACATCATTTACAGCACTCATAGACAGGATCAATGAATTCAATAGAGTTCACAAAGAAACTCATTTACATATCAAGCAGAAACGTTCTACCTCAATAATATGAGAATAGAAAATATCCTGAAGCAATAAAACAAAATAACTTGGTACCTTTAATGTTGAAGCAATCCGCACAACTTGAGAAGTCAAATCAATCTACAAAAGGAGATCAGACCAAACAGCCACAGATCAATTATGAGTAAAGAAAATTGAAATTGACATTTATTCCCTATTTAGATAAGCAAGAGTGATTGTATTAAAATAAGCAAAAATGGAAAAGCCTATAAAAAATTGCATGACCACTTTCCCCTTTAATTGAAGATTAACCATTGTGATACATTGAAAGATAGATCACGTAAAGTACAGAACAAATACCTCTTTAAGCTATTAACTTGTAGATTAATCAGCAAAAGATGCCAAAGCCAATTATGAGAGGAAAATTTCCAACAAGAAAGACATATATGGCACCAATTAAAAAAAAGACGTACAGGAGTTTTTCCCAGACATGCAGGTCATTCAAATTTGTAAATCTTTTAATTTAAATATACTGACAAATAAAGGCATATTTAACATGTGGCAAGGTTTTCATTGGCTGGAAAAACCTTGGTTGTTCATGGGGTTAACTCAAACATACAAAAATCTCATTCCCTTTGAGCACTATAGTTTGGGTAACAGGAACTGGATAAAATCATGCTCTATCCTTTTGTGGGACAACTGTCTTTTGAATATCGTATATCCTTTTTTTTTTTTGAAAGGTAAAATGATCTTGTATTAATGGAGGGATAGGGCCTCTCAGGCCCTCATGCAAAAAGACACTTACAATACTGATTTGTCACAGTGCATACCATAGTGATTATGTACAATATTATGATACAGAATTTTTCCCAAATGTTGTTTGCCGTTAACATTGACTGCTGAAAAAAAGTTTGCTGAAACCTACAAACTCCTTACATATATGCTAGCCCAAAAAATGAGGGCCCACTCGATCTTGCCTATCAAAACTTCTGATGACACTCTCTTAACCTCAAAAATTCTTTGATTACGGTCTAACCAGAGTAACCAACAGATAGTAGCTGGTATCAGTTTCCAAAGTATTTTGGTCCTTCAGTCCTTTGGCACAAATCATTGATTCCAAAACAGCTTTGAAAAATCGGTTTAAATGATGTAAGACTTCTTGAAGTAAATCAGCACACGATACTTTCCTCCAGTCCACATAGGCAGCACTAATTGTCTAGCACCAAACCTTTGGACAGCAAGTGTTCAATGGTTAATATTCTGCCTACATTGCTGTCCATAAGAAAAAGATACTTTGGATGGGACGTCCATACCCCATATCTACTTTCAAGGATTTTTCTTATTTTACACCAGTAGAACACTTGACTATCTTATGTCTTAGATTGCTCCACCCATGTCAAGAATAGAAGCCATGTTCTGCTCCATATTATCCAGAGGTGAGGGCGAGCATAGCTATCCTGGAATTGCAACTCCAACAGAACCCTCAAAAAACCGGAACTGGAGAACATCTACTCCCTCCAGGACACATTCTTCTTACCCTCCCTGACCAGATGCATTTTTACATACCATCAATGCAGACCTCGATGCTAGAGTTCCATTATTCATCTGCAATAGAGTTGCATTGAGAGAACACTCTATGTCTCTCATGATTCAAAGTATCAATACTCTCGATACACAATATCAAGAGTTTTTCTTTGAACAAAACTCCTTTTTTTATCTTTCTGGTGTCAGATTTTGACAGGGGGGTATCACATCATTGCCTTTTAACATATAAAAAAAGCTAAAATCATCCAACTCCCCTTAAATAGCATTTGGGGACCCAAAGATCCTATGCAATACACCCGTTATAGGGCGTATTGTATTGATACTTTGAACCTTCATCTCTCATTTACCCCACCTAGAGGTCTGTTGTTCACCTAGGAAGAAATATGTTTTCAAATTAACACTTATAACCTGTTGCAAAGGACAAGGATAAAGAACTTAAAACTTCACACCACATGCTTATGGGGAGTCAACCACATATCTCCTCAATCCTCATTCACTATGTTGTTACCAAATGATCATGGCAGTTCCTTGTAGTTTGTACTACATCTGAGAAGGAAGGAACAAGAGCATATTTCATAGCAAAAAGGCTTCCTTTCATTCGTTGAGAGAACAGTTCATGTGCTCTGATGCTTTGCACCCTTAGTGCCCGGATCCTTGCCATAAGGAATTCAAAGGAGTTTCCCCTGATGATCTTAAGAAAATTCTACTGAGAGTCCTTAATTCTTCTAACATGAACCACCCGCCAGAAAAAGTAGAACAACTCATCCTCCAGCAACATCCGATAATAATATCAAAATGCAGATCAAAGGTAGAAAATTCAGTACCCTGGACCAGCTACGATTGATAAGATTTTCTCCAAATTAGATGAGCAATGTATATTAGGCTTTTGTGGATCCAATGGGGATACAAGTTGAATAAAAGCTAATAGCAAGTGCTCTCCTTCTAGTTATATCCATAACTAAATAGTCATATATCCTATACTCAGTAACTCATTGAGAGAGAAACCAAAAGAGTTAGAAGTAGTCCCTGGAGACTAGCTCGTTTCTTCAAATAGAATAAGAAAAGTTATGCTTCTCTTTTTATGGTGACTGCGCATTGATGAATTGTTTTTAGATAATGAGTGGATTGTCCTTTTGTTCATTTCTTGCAGTATCTTTACATCTAAACAATAACATCCGTCCGTCATTTGAACTTCTTCTCTTGACAAAAGGCCTAACAGATGCGTTATCATTATCACCATTGTAATTGTTATTGCACAATATATGACCTTTTCTTCGGTCAAACACATTTACAAAGATGTATTAGACACCTAAAGATGGATCAACCATCGACAATAGTTCTCCGTCTATTACTGAGTACGCTTATAAAACAAATTGCGTTCTTGTAAAAGATCAATCATATTCGAAATCGAGCAGTCATATCCTACAGCGTTAAATAAAGCCTATTCACCCAATATGCATATGATATATGTACATATATGCATCTTCATGGCTAAGCATAAAGTGTGAACAAATGTTCGATTCAACTGATACATATGCACTGACTGCTAATTTGCTAAACTGATGCAGGCTAATCTAACTCGATCTCATTGTAGATCAAAATTCAAACAAAGTCAAACATTTAAATGTAGCATATTAGAACAAAGCGGATCCATTAAGGGCCGAAACACCACAAAGTCGACGACCTAGAGATTGGCATGAAGGAAATAATTTAAGCGAAAACCAGTAACTCCATTGCTCGAGAAAGAAGAAACAATTGACAAAATGATTGAGTAAAACTGCAAAGAAATCGATGTAAATTACTTACTCGTCGATCGACCTTCGAAAGGATTAGATCAGATAGAACCGGTGCGGAAAGTATCGAGATCAAAACGAGGAAAAATTCGAACCTAAAACCCATCACCTCTTCCGTCTCTGTGTCGTAGACAGATTACGGGTGGACTGTAAGCCCTAGACCTCGCGAGGTTGTGGAGAACGCAGGAGTCCAGCACTAGCAGTTCTGAACTTGTGATGTGTTAAAAGTGGAAATTTGACAGAAGGGAATGGGTTAAGACTTGGAGGTAAATCAACATCAATAAAAAATCGATTTATCAATATGTATCACGCAATCTGTAACCATATTGACCATTGGATCGGGCAAGATTTAGCTTAACCCTTTGGCTCTGATAAGCTTTAACTGAATGCTTTGACTGGTTAGCGGGCTGATAAATCTTAACTGGACGTTTTGGCTGTTTAGCGGGCTGTTAAATCTTATTTCACGTCAGTAATAAAATACATGGGCCCGCATTTTTCACAACAGAACTATCAATTTATCTCATTATTGCGTCCACAGCCCGGTTCAACTAATCCAAATTCCATTGGATCGGTATCCTTTATCCAAGTGGAGCCACGCCTTTCAGTCTTTAGCACTCGGTAGATCCGCATTACGGTATTCTATCTCCGGAAATTGAATTTACCTACTACCGTGGGTCCCAATCTTCAACTCCAATCCAACAAATTTGAATGTATCTCGTATAAATGACTAGATCTACACCGTTAAGTGAAGCTATGTGCCAAGTGATGAGGGTGGATTTGGCCCTCTAATGATATTGTGACACATACCATCTAGGAACTAGGTGATAAATCACTTTGGCAATAATTTACCTTAGCTAAGTTGATGGTGTTCCACCTCGCGGCCTGGCACAGGCGCCGACCTAGTGGCTTGGCCTTAGTGCAGCCTGGCACAGGCGTCAACATGGCAACCTACAAGACATGTAAGGCGACAAATTCGACATGTATATTCTAACATTCCCACGATCCTTGGAAGTTGGTCCACGTGCCGAATGATCCGAAGGGTGGTCAACGTGCATGGCGGTTGCCTCAAGGAATCTCGGACCACTTAGACGACTTCTCGGAAATCTCGAATATGGTGCGTGAAGCCCACGCCAAACAATGCCTATATAAGGCACCAACCCCAATGACATGAGGGGGGGGCAAGTAAGCATATTCTAGCTCTCATGCTTTGTGATTTTTAGCTCACAACCTACTATGAGAATACAGACTTAAGCATCGGAGCGACCTCGTCGGGTTAGCCACCCCGGGTCCTCTGACATTGGATCCTTGCACATCCCTAAAGAACAACGAAGCCCAACAATCAATCCATCTTGCCACCAGCCAGCTTGGCCCTCTGGTCATCTCATCACCTAATAGGCAGCTCGGCCCTCTAGTCAGCTCGTTACCTAATAGGCAGCTCGGCCCTCGGGTCAGCTCGTCACCTAATAGGCAGCTCGGCCCTCTGGTCAGCTCGTTATCTAATAGGCAGCTCGGCCCTCTGGTCAGCTCGTCACCTAATAGGCAGCTCGGCCCTCTAGTCAGCTCGTCACCTAATAGGCAGCTCGGCCCTCTGGTCAGCTCATCACCTAATATGCAACTCGGCTCAATCAATTCGACACCCAATCTGCCCCCAGTTCGGCCTGGTTAGCTCGGCATCTAGGTCCTCATCCAGCAAAAGTTCTCCACTTCGGCCTCTAAGTCATCGGTCACTTGGAAGCAAACCAAATGACAAGGTACTTAGCCAAAAAATTGATAACTCACAAAAAAAGATTAATCTATCAATTGGCGTCGTCTATGGGAAACACTACAAAAAGCTAAGTTCCCATCCTCCAAAAGGCTAAGTCCTCTTCTCTTATTCCAGAAAACTAAGTTCTCACCTTTTATGAACTAAAAGCTCTCACTTTCTAGTTTCCATTTTTTATGAACTCAAAGACTATGCAGGAAGTTGATGGCCAATAGACTAAGCAGTTCTACCAACTTTATTTCAACTCGGATAAAGCATCATCAGTCCTCTTCGTGAGGTACCCTCTACAAAGATGAGCTCTTCGTAGCTTCCACGGGAGTAGGCGGCTAACAGACTGCATGGACGCCCCTACCGGTCGAGCCTTCCGAGGCTCCCGTGTGAGCTGGTGACCTAAAGTCAGTAGTGCTGCCCTCATAGGTCGAGCTCCTAGTAGCTTATTGTAGGAGTGGGTAACCGACGTCACTAACGAGGCTGATGCAATGTAACTGTAGCTCTAAGGCGCAACCTGGCGACCTGTCCCAAGCGTTGACTTGGAGACCTAGCCCAAGCGTCGTCCTGGCGACCTGGCACGGGTGCCGACTTGGCGACCTAGCCTAGGCGTGAGCTGGCGAGCTAATAAAAGACCAGCTCCACATAAGACCTAGTCGCCTCTTTGGCATGGGCAAAATCAAAGATTAAGGAGAATGAACTACAAGTCGCTCCCAGAGCCTAAGGGCTAAGGTGCCGAGCTGATAAAAGACATCGGCACCACATAAGTCTTAGTCGCCTCCTTGGCATAGGCATACAAGTCCCAGTCGCCTCCTCGGCATAGGCACATAAGACCTAGTTGTCTCTTCGGCATGGGCAAAATCAAGGGTAAGGAGAGTGGACTGTGAATCGCTTCCAGGGCCTAAGGAATTGAATCGACGCTTACGAGCTCATCGAATTAGTCATTTCAGGCCAAAAAGAGCAATCTACTCCCTTCGCTGATGTACTTTCAGCTTGGGAGTGGGGGGCAAATGATGATGGTGGATTTGACCCTCCAATGATATTGTGAAACATGGCATCTCGGAACAACTAGGTGACACCCATAACCACTTTGGCAACAACTTGCCTTAGCCAAGTTGATGGTGTCCCACCTGGCAGCCTAGCCCAAGCACGACCTGGCGGCCTGGCACAGGCGCGACCTGGTGACCTGCGAGACATGCTCGGTGACAAATTCGGCATGCATATCCTAACACTCCCACAATCCTTGAATATTGTCCCACATACCGAATGATCCGGAGGGTGGTCAACGTGCATGGCAGTTGCCTCAGGGAATCTTAGACCACTTAGATGACTTCTCAGAAATCTCATATATGGTGCGTAAAGCCCACGCCAAACAATGCCTATATAAAGGCACCAATCCTAATGACATTAGGGGGGCAAGTAAGCATATTCTAGCTCTCATACTTTGTGGTTTTTAGCTCGCAGTTTACTATGAGAGTACTGACTTAAGCATCGGAGCAACCTCGTCGGGTTAGTCACCTCGGGTCCTCTAACATTAGTTCCTCGCATGTCCCTAAAGAATGACGAAGCTCAACAATCAATCCAGTTCACCGCCAATCAGCTCGGCTCAGTCAACTCGACACCCAATCTGCCCCCAGTTTGACCTGGTTAGCTCAGCATCTAGGTCCTCATCCATCAAAAGTTCTCCACTTCGACCTCTGAGTCATCGGCCACTTGAAAGCAAACCAAACAACGAAGTACTTAGCCAAAAAATTGATACCTCACCCAAAAAAAAATTGATCCATCACCATGTATTGGATTGAGACTTGAACTCAATCACTCTCTCTCTCCAATTCCGGACCCGCAAGGCAAGAAGGAGCGGGGCTCCACAAGTGATCGTGTAGAATCAGATATCCTTGGACAGTTGGACCCAAATTTGATTTGGTTTTGAATTTTATCAATTGGAATTAATTATTTAAAGCGGACTCATATCGGATTTAGACGTAAAATCTTTTCAGCATTCTGTCTGCTATCAACTCGAATTCTATAATTTAATAATTTATAGTCGTTTCTTGTTTATCAATTGGATTTAAAGCGGACTCCTGCTTTAAATCGAATTTTATCCCGCTTTAAATCGAATTTTATCAATGGGTTTAAAGGGAACTCATAAGCCACTTAGGGTTTGTTTGATAGCTGAATTGGTTTAACCGAATTGGTGATTAGTCAATTATTTAGTGGAACAAAAGTATTTTACAATAACCCTAACATACCAATTTCCATTCCTTAATAACCCTAACATACCAATTTCCATTCAACAATTAAGGAGAATGCCCCTGTTTAATTACTTATTTGCCACCTACAAATCATTAACAATTCAGTTCAGCTATTAACAATAAGTTTGCCAAGATTCAAAATTTAGTATGAGGAACACAAAGAGTACCTTTAAGACAATTTTAAAAAGTTGTATTCTGGATACACTTTCATAACACATAAATATTAAGATACACATGGGATATTAAATAATTAAAATATGTATCTATGAAGAGAATATAAATCTAATTGATATTAAATTAATAATTTTAATTATCAATCAAGTTTTTTTTTCATCACTTTCCATTTTGGTTGATATAGTACTAGTAGGGGTTCATGTGATGCATTTAAATGAAATCCAAGTTAAACAACCCTTATAACATTTTCAATTGGGCAAAGCCACACTAATTATTAATAACTAAAGGCTATTATTACTTGGTAAATGGTAAAAACCTCAGCAAGCAAGCATGAGAACACATGTTCTAGACTTCTAGTATGAGAGCAGCCACGTTGTGAAGGGATGGATGAAAACAAAAAAGAATCTCTAAGGACTCGTTGGTTTTTTGGATTTCAAGAGGAGAGAAAGATGGTCAATGGGGAAAGAAATAGGGATGGCAATTTTCCCATCCCTGATGGGGACCCAACTTCCTCGATCCCATTCGGTCAGGGATGGGGATTGAGGTTACCACCCCACCCTGACCCCGACCCGACCCCGACCCCGATTATATATATATATATATATATTTAAAATATTTATTTATAATTTAATTTTTTTATTTATTTTAAGTAAATTTATTTTTAAAAATATTATTATCTAAAAAAATTGGGGATTTGAGTCACCATGGGAACCCATCCCCATTGGGGATCGGGGATGAATGACAAATTTTATCCTCAGCAAGGATCGGGGACAGGGGATGAGGTTAATTTCAAAATCGGAGTCGGGGACAAGGAATATGATCCCTGCCCGGTTGCCATTCCTAAAAAGAAACCCATGTTCTTTACCATCTCCTAAGTGGGTAAATAATTTTCCCACATGGGGGAAAGTTGCCAATACTTGGGTGGGACAAAATTGTCCATTTCAATAATGATTTTTTATGGTTAAAACAATCATTATCTTATTTACTTAGAAAATTAAAAAGAAGGTATTACCCAAATAAATAACTTACCGAAAGGTGAACAGGACCTAAAGGATAGAACCATAATAGCCTTTTTATGTTATTAATAAGAGAAAAGCTCATCTAGGTGGTTAAGTTTCTAAACATTCATGTTACTGACCAAAAGTTGATAATTTATAGCCTGTTTGGAAGGGATTCTGTGTTTGTTGAGTATCAAACCACTTTGGAGAATCTACGGGAAATAGCTTCATCAAAAAGTGGATTTTGCGGCTTTTGTAAGTACAGTTCCAACTTTCCAAAATTTTAACAAAGACAGCTTCATGTCATTTCGGGTTTCTCAGCTCTTGGATTAATGAGAACTTAATAAAATAGTAAATGGTCTATTTGAAAAGTATGGTTGTAACATCCAAAGCATTCATATGTGGTAGTCTCTTCATGATCTCATTGTAAATAACTCTCGTTGATTTAATGAATGCTTTGATTTGCTTGCCTTGATAAAAAACATTATTTTCTTTATTTTTAAATCAGGGTCATTGATTCAAGGCATAGAACCAAAATTACTGAAAATTCTACAAAATTTCATCAAATCTTAATTTTTTGGTGAACCAATATCTTGAAATATTTATACATAATAAATTGGAAACTTTGCTAATAACAAAAATGTGCAAAAGCTCTATTTGCCTCTGCCATTCTATGAGTCTCTTCTTTTTTGCGTATGGCATCACCACTTCCTTTGGCAGCATCCACTTATTAGGAACTTAATTTGAAAGCCATATATTTGACCCGGGCGTTTTCAGGATGCCCCTAATAATCAACAGATGTCAAGTGCTTTTCCTTTTGTAGATCCTATTTCAATGGAAACTTGATGAGTCAATCCGCCTACATTTCTTACTTTTACTGTTATATCAGGAGTTACTCCACGTATTGTTTGACATAAAACAAATAGTGGATTTGTTTGTCTTTTGTTGAATCTTTTTCACAGCTCAAAAGATAATTTGATAAGCTAATTATATATAGATATATAGGTTTTTTTAATTCCAGTATGTTTTCACTTTGCTCCTTAAAGCTCAGTTTAGAAAGAGTACAAATGCAAATATGTAGGGTACAACTACATACAAAATAATACAAAACACAAGATTTTACGCTCTACATACTTACATTTGTACGCTTTCCAAACCAAGCTAAAAGTAACATGAGATTGCAAACATTTTGTATATTTACCTGCCTAAGAAGTATCCATGTATAGTTACATAAATACTATAACCTAATAATATACATGAGGCTTCTAGATATTCTTGATCCCAACGAATAATATTGATCATCGGCTCATTGAACTATTGATCCTTTGGAGATTTCATAAGTCTAATCAATTTGTAGGCGATGGTTGTTTCTATTTACAAATGAACTTAGGCCCAGTTTGAGAAGAACGCAAATACATATATGTACGCACAGTGCAAAACCTGATGTACAGCATTTCTTAGTATTCGGATTGTACATTTTTGTATTTGCACTCTTTCCAAACCTTAACAAATACATTTACAGAACTCCAACGAGGCAGTTACATGCTTGACCTCATAGGAATAGTCTAGGGATATTCCCTAGTCTGTCCAGTTCAGACGAGAATGGGAATCAACACATAGAATTTCATTTCAAAGGGAGGGGGGAGGGAATGACCATTCTTCAAATGGGGAATATCATTCCCCCAGGGATGGGAATGAGATACAAATTAGGCCCAACCAAACAGTTGAAATCAAAATAACCCATTCCAATTCCAGACCTCTATTCCTGTGAACCAAATGGGGCCCAAGCCCATAGGCAATCGTTAAGGTCTAATTGGTTTCGATTCATCAATTTGTTCAATGCCAATATTTAGGGTCAAGCATTTTAGATGTAAATTTTAACGTGAAATCCGGTTTTTGAAAGTCTCTCCAATGCCTGTAAGTTCAACACCGTGCTCCACTCGGTTGTATCCTCTTAAAATGGATTGGCTTCATTGCTTAATGGTTCACCTGCACCTTATGAGGTCAAAAGATTCAAACCCAACTTACCTAACAGAATAGAAATTCAAAGAACATGTCTAAACTTTGAAACGAACGCTTTCCATATTCTGCAAGTGGAATCCAACAGTTGATGCCATGCATCGAGTTTATAGCACAATTAAGTAAATGATTCTTCCATTATAGATACACACACAAAAAAAAAAAAAAAAAAACTAAACTAAACTAAACAATTTGAAACAGGTGCATGTATTTCATTTTTGACAAAAGGACCTTATTGATGGTCCATTGCCTGTATTAGAAAAGTATGAAGAGGTTATCTTGAACCTGATGCAGTTTTGGAATGGGTTGGGATGCTAGGCTTGCTAGCCTAACTATAAGACAGGTATGGACTGGTTTGAGGAGCTATCCAGCAAAATTCTCGCAGTGGGTTGGGTTGGAGTGGCTAGTGAGGCTGTAGTGACCCACTCATGTCTCAGCCCTCATTATTAAGTGAATCTATTTATCCAACCCAAACCAATGGTAGGTGTCAACCATCAATGATGTACAGAAAGGAGGAAAAACCGAAGAATGCACACTAGTATTCCCATCAACAACAATTGCACAAACAGCTACCTGAATGCCCACAACTTAAATTTAACAATCAAAATAAATAACCATACCATCTGATATGGTCAATAAGTATTATCAGAATAGGAAGCTCATAACCACAGTACAAAGTTACAGCTTCAATGATGAGAATAACTGACATGGTTAAAAGGAAAAAGGGATTCTGAACAACCTTACGTGGGTACTGGGTACATCTCTACTTGTCAAGAATACAACCTCCCTACTATCCCCAACCTTTTACAATATTTGTGACAGTAGGTATGGTAAATTCAATTAATACCAAAAAAGTGGTATCATAGATACAATAAAGAAACAGGAAACACAGGTAATCCACGTAACAGGGGGGAGAATTACTCAAATAAAAAATTACCTCATCTGGAAGTAAGGGAGAAGAATGGCTTCCATGCAAA
This sequence comes from Nelumbo lutea, assembly GCF_056320005.1. Taxonomy (NCBI): domain Eukaryota; kingdom Viridiplantae; phylum Streptophyta; class Magnoliopsida; order Proteales; family Nelumbonaceae; genus Nelumbo; species Nelumbo lutea. Next base: position 1,132,192 of record NC_142688.1, read on the forward strand.
AATATTAATTCAACTGAGATGTCCCTCTTGTCACCCAACATGAATTAGTTTTCTTCTGGTGGTATTATACTATTATTTGTAGAAGCTCCACATTCGGTTCAAAGGTAGCTCTAGGCTGCAAAATAAACATGGTTGCTGAACTTAACAATTTTTCTCTCATTTCGTTTTACTTGCTCTTCAAGTATGCTCCAAGATGTAATATGCATGTAAATCTTGAGAAGGTCCTCTGTGAACAGGAAGCGCACTCTTAAATTAAAATTTACACATTATACCAAATAAAAAACTTAAATTTATTACATGGGAGCAAAAATTAGACTAGATGCACAGAAACATGAAAAATGTACATGAGTTGACACCACTGTAGCACGGACAGTTTCTGACACCATGTCCACACTTCATAGTATGGTCAGTTTTGCTAATTCCCTTTTGTCCATATCTAGCCTCTGGAGGCATAATAACTGTCCTCTGCAATGGAATCAATTATCAGAAAATTAGTCACTTAAAATATGTGGGCCAAATTACAAGTTGAAAGTGAATATAGTTGCATTAATGAGGAGGAATTGATTGTTAAAGGAAATGTACAGAAACTAAGAGGAAAAGTGGTGAAATAGCTAAGTACTGAGAAATTCTCACCTTCCCTCCTACTTTCATCCCTTTGGTCATTGAATACATTGCTGCTCGAGGTTTGGGTACAGCCTGGGCAGAAATAAGACCAGTTGGGTTGTTGACAAATTCAAGCTTCTTTTCTTTTCCTGGAGGAGCTCCAATATTGAACTCATATGGCTACTTAAGCATAGAGAATATGTCTGCCAGTAATTATTATTTACATATGATACATAACATTTAAAAAAAAAAAAACAATGTAGATGGTTAGCCACCATTACAGAGTGGAATATAAACATGTTTTGAATGGAATTATGGTGGAATAGCCTGGTGGTAGGAGCAATTGGAAGCTATCTTGTCTCAAATGTCCTTACAAACAGATGGAGCAAGAGGGCTAGTCCAAGTATTCAGTTTCTCCCTCTTCGAGCCATTTGACTTCACTCACCATCCAGAGTGTTAGGGAGGTCCAGTTCTCTTAAGCTAAGTCATTAATTCCATTCAGTCATATGGTCTTAGCCATCATCTCAACTTCTCTCTAAATTATGGATCAAGGGGAACTAATCCATTTTGGAGGCTAAGCAATGGGCACAAAAAACAAGATTGGGCCTGTGGCCCTTCAGCTGGAAAGTAAAGCCATTAGAGACATGCTTTTGGTCAAGTTCTTTTACATCTTACAAATTGTTTCTTAAAGAAATATAGATTCAGAATAAAAGGGTAATACAGCCAATCCCACCCTATGATTCTAACGCTGTAGGAAAAAAAAAGATGGGCAGAAAAGGACATGTATGTTTTACAAAACATGGCAAGGGACCAATAAATTAACAACTTACACAATAATGTAATTCTCAGCTAAGAGTTTAGATTCTTGACTTGAAACAGCTATAATACCTCAATATATGCAGTCAAAATGGACTTAAGAATACAACCGGAGAAGAAGAATTTAAGGATGTATTCAATAACATTGGAAAATCAAGGAAGCTATTTAACTTGGGGGAACAGAATATGCTCTACTTCTATTATAGAAGAACCTGGACTGTAAATCCTTTCTCAGCCACTTGACACTTCCCCTCAACAAGATCATATCATCATAGTACTTCAGACTGTCAGCTGTTCAACAAGTTTAGATTGTAATAGATTATTATGCAAACAAAAAAGAATAATTTACACGATGTAACACCAATATTGAACATCTTTCATATGGTACCGTTATTTTCTAACGACATTGCTGTTACTACAAGATTATGTGGACAGTAAATTTTATCATTGAGGAGAATGACAGAAAATATACAATGTTCTGCCCACTTTTGCGATCCATATCTCAAATGTCTCCACCCATGTCCCTAGTAACCTCTACTAACTGACCAATTCAACTATTTAGATATCAAAAAAAAAAAAAAGTGAACATGACAGCAGAGATGCTTTAAGAACAAAACCTCACCAGATTCTAAATGCAAGAGATGTTCAAACTGAGAGGAAAAAGAAAACCGATGAAAGAAGACATTAATCCAACTCATTATATTCCTAGAAGAACAAAGTATCTCCACAGCAGACATTTAAGGCATTCTAGAGGAAGGAAACTGGTTAATCTGTGAATCACTTGGAACAAACACAGGAAGCTGCCCCCCTCTCTCTACTCGACACTGATTATGACTTGAAGTAGACCCTCTCTCCATAGATGGGGGCACAGATGAACCTCCACTTCTGACACTTTTGCCTAACCGTTCATTAACAAGAGGTCCACCAAAGAATATGGACTGGCCTGTGTACAAAAGCTCTGTCCCAGGACCCTGAGAAGAGAACCCAATATTTCTGGAAGTTGTGGACACAAAGCGTCCAGCTTTTTGATCCCAGAAAACTGATGATCTAGAGTTCTCTGCAGCAGCCCTGTTGTTTTTCTTGACCAACTCTTGTGCTAAATTATCCTGAAGAGCAATTTCATTCACATCACTTGCTTTGGTTGACAAAGGAGACTGATCTGCTGAAGACTGATATATTGGATTGAAGTGTTCCCTGTTAGAAGTATGTGGCTGTAATGAAGAAGAGGTGGCATTGTTAGTGTGGCTAGGACTGCTGAAGTTGCTAATGCTATGACCGCATGTTTCCAGATCTTCCCTGCTGGCATGACTTGGAGGATAAGAACTCTTGAGAGGAGATAACATCAAAGTCCCTGCTCTAGCATCTCTGTTATTGAATCCATGATCAGAAATGATTGGACTGCTTCTGCCACTTAAATTGCCACTAGATGAATGATCACCATCATATGGAGGATGATGAGAATTTATTGGCCGTAGTACAGAGGATGAAGCTCTAGCTTTTGCGGCTGCTTTGATTGCCTCATTGGAATCCAACTTTGCAAGCTTCCATGCACTGATTCGAACTGGGCGTTGGGCCAATCTTTTCCCTTTATCAGATGATTCAACAGCATCTGGATCAACTGTGGATGGTACACGTCCTGGACCCAAATGTGGGACTATTTCATCCTGTTTGATTGGTAAGAGATACAAGCACTAAGCTTTTATTTTTTAAAACACATTACTTACAATCAAAGTATATAATAAAGATACATTTACCAAGAAACCTTGGGAAATAAAACAAATAACTGAAGAAGAAGAAGAAAATCCACTATGGCAGTATTTTGGGATCCTTGACCAGACATTTAATCATGATCAAGAAATCTAAGCAAATAGCCTTAACTAACCAATATTACGGTATTTACTTTTGACCAAAGAGTCTGGAAGCCTCTCGACAGCTCGGATCTTTTGTATGTACTGAGAATATGGCAGCATTGCCCTAAAGAAACATATGATGAAACAGCAGAACTTTGAGCAGTATAATTTTGTTCCCCAAAACTTTTTTATAGCTAATGGTACAAAAGGCACACCAAGACACTTTTATGCATCTTGAGGTGAAATAGCACTACAACGCAAGTTGTGTAATACCAACTAAATCTGCATTTTTAGATTAATATAATACCTGATGATCCACGAAAATTCTTGGAGGTGTACACCAAGCACCTTTGTATTGCAAGCCTAGTCCAAGAGAGCTTCTTCCACTAATAGCAGTTACAGCCGAACCGGTTGGTGAGGATGGCAAGCTTTGCTGGTCTCCTCCATCTACAGATGGCCCAGGTGGTTCGCTTTGTGTTCTCATGGCTACAACATACTCATATGTTGTAATACCCTGTTGGAAGGACAGAAAGAACAAGAATAAAATCATAAATTCCCCTTTCTTTTATTTAGGCTCTTTAAAGGATACACCATTCTTATATAAATGTTTTAAAAAAATGCACCTTACGAATCAACAGCATATGGAAAAAGAATAATTCACCCAAGGGCACAGTGGCCAGAAAAGAAACAGCTGTACATATGGCCTGAAACCAAAAAAAGAAAAAAAAAAAAAAACAAAATTAGTAATAGAAAGAGCATAGACATCCTCCCTTTTTTCTTTGAAATAAAAGTTATTTTTCTCAAAAAAAAATAAAAAAGAGCATAGAAAAATACTATCGGTAATATCTTCTCTTCCTTCTCCTTCAGACTGCATATCATATTCACAGAAACATGCAGCTCTGGAACACATCTTTAAAGTGGATGAATTGATGCCAACTTTCCGAAAACAAATAAGAACTACCATTAGGTAGAAAGTGAGTATAGTACCAATGGGATTAACACACCTGGTTTTATGTAGGGGGTGGGCACAGGACAACCATTTAATTGGAGTCATGCTGCTAGATATGATACTATATGGGATATATGGAACTTACACTAAAACCCAAGTATCCGACATAGAAATGGAACCCATTTTGATATGTCCTGGTAACAAGCACACATTTGGTCCTGATATATTCTGTTAATTGGCAAACACCTCCCCTCCCCCAAACAAGAAAAAGGCACACCCAGCCGCTATCACATACACCCCATCCCCAACAACAATAACAACAGGATAGGCTTATTTATCTAAAAAACAACATAATAGGCTTTCACGTATCATTTTGTTGGTGGACTTTCCCAACAACTACAAGATACATATCTCAGATTTTTCTCTTTTGACAAAATATTTATAGCTATATTAGACAATAGACAAGAAAAAACTCACAACACAGAAACATGGAAATGATTTAACAACATACCACCACTGTAGCAAATGGGGGCCTAGAGAAACCAACTCCAAGCCTCTCAATGATCTGATTTTCAATACCTTTTCTATCAACAAAGCACCTAACAAGGACTGCAATACCAATCCCACATTCAACTATAAGCTGCCACACAACAATAAAGAATAAACATCAATAATCTACATTTCGGAGGAGAAAAGGAAAATGGAAAAACTTAGTCCAATGGATGATGGAAAAGGAAATTTTAAATTAAAACCTTATATATAATACCTACCCAAACAAGGCTCGCTGCCATCAGGCATACAAATGTGATGTAGTTTTTCCTCCCCACACAATTATTTAACCACTGCACCAAAAAGACCGGCTGTTATTTGACATCCACACATAAAGACAACAAAGAGTCTAAAATCTCCTAGTAAAAATATCAATAAGATAGCTGTCCCAATCATCAGATATATAATGTTGCTTGTGGACTTTTTTATTGGTATTATTTATGGACCATTCTCTAGATCTTTCTCAAAATCAGAAGGAACATGATAAATGGAAAAAGAATACATTCCTATTGACTTGACTCCTAGGTGGAAAAAATCAACTAAGGGTCCTGCCCCGAGTAAAGCAGCTTAGCTCCCAAGGTTGCATACCCGACAATGATGATCAAATCCATCAACGCATTTGTCACAACTTCTGCAGTGTTTACTGAATTTACGCACCTGCAAAGATAACAGAACATATAATTGCTTTTTTCCTATTATTTAACACTAAGAGTATAAATTAGCAGATATAGTCTTTTATTTCAAGGTTGCAATAATGCAGCAACAACCTCTGACCACCATGGACTGAAGGAGCAATTTGACTATTCTCTCAACTAAGCTTTCAAACTGGATGAAAGACATGTTTCCATGCATAAATTCATTTTGGATTTGAACAAATAGCTTATATGCAAAAAATTAAAAGCTTGTGATTGTGTAGAGCAATGAACAAGATGTTCCAGCCCCCTGATGAAAATGATGGAGGCTCCATGGGTCCTCACAACCATCTACATCCACCGAACAACCAGTTGACCACTTGTTTATACTAACACTTTTTATTACACCCAGTAGATTTTAATAGACTGCAATAGATGAGAACTACATTTAGCAAAGATGAGAACATAATGCCAGTATTGTGAAATTCATCTGGAATCGTTTCATTTACAATGCATTTTACCATGAACAGAAGTGCAACTAGGAAAAAAACCTCTGTTTCATTTTCAAAAGAAGGAAAATATTTTGTTACAAATTGTTTCCGCATGAGAAACATACAGAACAATAACCAATACTGAGGTAATGGACAACTCATACTCAACACTCAAAAGTTAGAGAGTCCCAGCCTAAGTCAACAAACAACTGAGACAATTGATATGCTATCAAGTTACAGAACTCCATCCAGAGGTATCCTTCAGAAGTAATGATGAGTTGAGATGATTTGTCCATTGTAAAGATGTATTTTCCAATCTGTCTGACTAAAGAAATTAAGCATATCTTGGCCTCAGATCATATTTAGTGCCCGCTTGGAGGGGTTTTCATGCAGTGGCTTCTGGCTTTGTGGGGTGGGCCCCACACAGGTAGCCTATAAGCCATGTTTAGTGAAAACCCCAGAGAACCTCAAATGACTTTCTGGAAGCCAAAAGCATGGTTTTCCACTAAAGTTTTAGTGCCTTCTCCAAAGCAGCTCAGACAATACTTTAGCCCTCCTAAACAGGCCCTTAATTGAGCACCAGATAGGACCTTTCAAGTTAAAAAGAAAAAAAAAAAAATTATGGAGCAGTCTCATTTTTCAGGTTTTGAGCATCTACCCAATTGAGATTGTTGGCTTTGGATGAGTGATAAATCATTTATCTAGATTTTATGGGTATGCTATTGTATTTTGTGAATTACAATGAAAAACCAAGGCACCTCCTAGCTCCTCTGGCATTGAGCAAGTCAATGTTTCAGTTTTCTGATGTTAAATAAGTATTCAAATTCAGGTTTACTAACACTACACTGTCCATCAGGCAAATGAAAGTAACTTCTGTAGAAAGCATTTTATACCTCAGCATTGCACAATGTACAGAACAAAGCATCTTCCTCGCCAGATTGTTGCTGCACAAGATCTTCATCATTCCGGCAATCTTCTTTTACCACAAGACAACAGAAGCAGCCAGCAAGTTTTGAACAACTTGACATATGGCCATAAAATTTTTCTCCATTCTTCTTGCTAGGCTCTCCATCTGGAGCTGTGTTCCCTGATTGCATACATGAAGTTTATACAAACTGTAAAAGATAGAAGATGAAACAAAAGGCCAGAGTTCATGCCTCTGCTATCCATGTGCATAAAGCAATGGAAGGCAAAATTCTGTAGCATATTGGAAAATGTAACCAGCCAATCTGTTAGAGTGGTGCCAGTCTCATCCAATAAGGCTGGTATTTGGACGATTTCTTACTGGCACCATCTGAATGGTGGACTGAACATCTCTAAACTTGTTAACTTCTTTAATCTGAATATTTTAAAGAAAAGGTTAAACCACTAACCAGGCAAATCATTGTTATCATGAGACCTATAGGTAGATGTCTTGTCGCCACTGATCAGAATTCCAGGATCAGCTGGATCAATAGCTGTGCATCTAACGTAGAGAATAAATACAGAAAGTGCCTGAAATAATCAAACAAGAAGTTCAATATGGAACCAGAAATAATGTTCTATACCTAGCAAGAGTAAACTTACCAAAAAAGAGTAAACACCAATAGCCACATATTCATAAATTTCCCTTCCAAGAAATGGAGCAAAAAACGCATAGAATGCAACAGATAGCAAGAAAAACACCGTTATAGCCACAACCTGAAGAACCAGAAAAGTTAGGAATGATAATGTAAGCTTTTATAGTAACTAAACATCTAAACCATAGAAGAACATCCAATAGTTGACAGAAACAGAATGAATGGAGTAAACACCATAGAACCCAGCAGTTCACAAATATTGGAATCTTGATACCATGTTATTAAACCACAAAATAATTGAAAACATACTTACTCTGCTCTGATAATTGGCAATTTTACCCATCTTAAAATAAAAATGTCAAAAGCAATAGACAATTTCAACTTATGCCATGTAACCCCATTTCAAATCCTACTTGTATTAAAAATGAGAGCAAGTGGCTTTAATACCATTCATTCCATTGAAAAGAAGAACAATTATTATAATCACCATATATATATATATATATATGCTTTATTTGTTCTTCTAATCAGCAACAAGGATTTATCATGTTAGGGACTTAAGGTATCATGCTCCTCCTTATTTCCCAAAAAAATAAAGATAGAAAGTATGCATCCAGGGAATAATTTGCCTAGGAAAAAGGAAAAAAAGGAAAGGAAAGGCATAACTTCACAGAAATAGGCCCGTAACTGAAATCACGAAGATAATTCCTAAAGCGATCAACAACAGTGTGGGCAACCGAAGCTCTTAAATACAAGTCTCCTTAGTCATGCTCTCGCAAATGTTCTCTAAGAGTGCCATAAGCAACTACATTTAGCTCTATTTTGCTAGAAATAATGGCACAGTGTTTTCAAGATGATCAGAAAGTGGTGTTGGACTTCTGCTGATAGATACATGGCACATCAAGTGACAAGATTTCATAAACACTACATCCATACGAAGAAGTCTATATTTTAATGTAAGATCCTCTTACTCTTAACCATGTGCAGTCTGATGTGAAAAAAAATAGAGAGAGAGAGAGAGAGAGAAATGATAGTGTCAAAGTTATTCGAGGTTGTTAAATTTCCATTTTATTGAATCAAAGTGCATACGACAAAACAAAACAGGCGGCGTAGAGTAGGATGCAATGGCATAGCACACCAAAAAAGTATAAAAGTTCCTAAAAGAAAACACAAGTTTTGCTTTGAGAGAATTGAGAACCGGAGCCTATTGCTACTAACTCACACAAAGAAAAGCTACATAGCCAATCAAAAACTCTGTAACGATGTCCACACTGCGAGATTTCCTTGGAATGTCCTAAGAGCAGAAATTTCAGAAGAAAGGCGGTAAAGCTTTAATATAAAGATGGGAGAGAGAGGGGAGGGGGCTTCATAAATATAACTTTCTGTAGCGAAATCCTCTGTGCTCTGGGAAGTTAAAACAATTCAGCAGCAAGAGGGGGTGGACAAAACAAATTATCTCCAATAATCAAAAGACTTATCTACATTGCAGAAACTATTCAGCGGAAAAAGAAAAAATAAATAAAAGTTGTACAATGTACCTGAAACGTGTGAGCAGGGAGCTGCCATCCATGACGCCTCACCATGACTAAAAACCAAGTAGTGACGTGTAAATTAACAGCATTTACAATTGAAGATGACCGTAAGAACTTCTTTAGACGGAAACTGAGAACAGAAATCTGATTCAAGCTCTTAGAGCTAGTAAATCAGAGCCGATCTGTTCTACTTAACCCTTTTCTTCAGTATCAGATCAAACAACAACCAAGCTCCAAATAGGTTTTGGGAGATTTCAATCTGATTTAGATGTTCAAAAGCAACCTCAAGACGACAGACAAGCTTGATTTTCACTTTTTAGGGTTTTCAGAGCTGGAGTCATCGATCGAGGAGCCATGGAAATAGTAGTAGAAGAAGGAAGAAGAAGGTCTGGTGTAGTTTTACCATGGTATCCAATAATGTGTTTTTTCACCTCAACGATTTTATCCTACATTTCTGTTATTGGATAGAGAGAGTGAAAATAGGAACTAACTCACCATTCACCAAGCCCGTTTTATTTTATTCTATTTTTTATTTCCGTTTACTTTATTAGAGTTTCGAATCCTGATAAACAAACTTACCATTAAAGTATCTTTCAAGTCGAGAGTCTTTGTCCCTGTTATATCTTCGCTGACTCTCCTTTTCCTCTGGCATAGCCTTTTCATTCAACTAATCTATCTTTTTTTCTTTTATGAAACATCAGGCCTCAGCTAATGTTTTGGATGTAATTGTAATTACTTCCCCTTAATTTATGATATCATTACAAATAGATTCCTCCTCTTATTAATATCCAAAATACCCTATAATTATTATTAAGATTTATTTGAAAGAAATTTTAGAAATTAAACATTTTGGTCAAAAATAACTTTATAGGTATTTTGAACATTTTAATCTTTAGAAAACTCAAACAAAAGAACTTATTCACAATTATGTCAGAAAATTTGAGCAAAAAATTATTATAATTATCAAAATTTAAGGGAGAGTTCAGCAATTTTCCTTAACTTTAATAAAAAAACACTTTAGAATAATGAAATATCACCCTAAAAAGGCCATGGCAAGTTGAAAAATAAGGGGACTGTTTGGCATCATTGCCGTTTCCTGGAGCATCGGCACCACATCAGCGCCACATCGGAAAAAATGGTGCTCCAGGAAATGGGCATTTGTTTTGAATTGTTTTTCCATAAAAAATGATGTTCCAAGCCACGTCTCGGAAATCGGGAAGCCATGGCTTGGGCAATGCCAAATTTGGCATTTCCTGGAGTTACAACTCGTTGCTGCCAATATGACAGTGATGTGGCACTGGATAATAGGTTCCAGTGCTGAAAAAGTTTCCTAGAGTAATGGTACCAAACAGAAAAAGTTGTTATTGCTCCAGGAAACGTCCTATTTGGCAGCAACTATTCCAAACAAAAATAAAGGCTCAGTTGAGAAAACGGTGCTCCAAGCCACACATTAGTAGCACCGTGTTGCAACTACAGCATCAATGAAGGAGAATAAATTAGTCGTGCCCATAATGGTTCCAATTGTCTGAAACGTCACAGACTCACTATGCAAACTGCAAAGAGGATTGAGGGAAGTTGTTTCTTGGTTTCCTTGTTTCAATTTAAAGATTCATGATTTCCAAACAAAATAACAAGAAATCAAAACCAAACTTACCAAATTAATAATGGATCTCATGCAAAATAATGGGTTTAAGGGGCATTCTATAATGCAATTTTTTAGTTGATTTCAAAAATAAACCAAAACCCTTTGGTTTGATAACAAATTAACTGTTTCTAAAAACAAAAACACTAAAAACATGCTCGCTTTTTGTTTTTACTTAGTGTTTGGAAGCGTGGGTGTTTTTTGGGACTGATTTTCAAGAAAAAACGCCCATGTTGAAATGCCTATGTGGATCCAATGTGGCATTGTTTTTTGGAATAACGGCCATGGTTCCAAACATCCCCTTAATATCGAAACAAAAAACATGCTTTACAAATTCTAATTTTAAAAACATATTTTCATCATATTATTTAATATCATATTCTATTACAAAATTCTTTTTTTTGTTTCAAAACCAGCATTTAGATGGTTCAAAAAATATGTATTGTTTTGGCTCAGTTTGGAAGGAGCACAAATACAAGAGACCAGATCCGTTCCTCACACAAGGCGCCTCACACGCATATCCTACCATGCATTGAGAACATCTCCTCTAAGATGTTCCCAATGCACGGTGAATGTGCCTATGAGGTGCCCATGTGTGAGGAGCAAATCCCATTCCCAAATACAAACCCTTGTATTTTATATTATTTTGTATGTATTTATATTGTACATATTTGTATTTATACTCCTTCCAAACCAAGCATTTAGAACAAAACCAACTTGTTTTTTGCCTTTTAAAACTACAAAACAGTTGAAGAGCTTTTTTTTTTTGCTGATGTGACAATTCCAAGAACAAGTGAAAATAAAATGTTGTATAACACCCTATTATTTATCATGTATATTAAATAATAATTATTAACCAATTTAATCTGGATCAATATCCTATAAGTTGGCTCGAATTGTAATTTGGTCCCCAAACTTTAAAATGTGACAATGCATTACCCGAAATTTCAATTTGGGACAATCCAATACTTGACATTAACTCAGTGTCAGTCAGGACTATCACGTGAATTGCAGCTTAAATAATTTCATAATACCAAAATTAATCTTTATAATAATATTTAAATCATTTTACCCTTTTCCTTTCTTTTTATCATATTCTCCTTCTCTTAAATTTGGGTTGAAGAAGAGGTGAGGTGGCACTCACCAACCGCCCGTTCTTTTTCCCTCTTATCCAATTGAATTCTAAAATATAAACTACTTTGTGTTCAGTTCGTCACGGGGATGGATGGAAAGAACAAAAAGGTTTTTGAATCTCGAAAGATTGTGGTCACTTAGTCATTGCTGAGAAAGATGAACGTGAACCATAAGAAAATGCCGGGGTTTACAAGGAAGCACACTCTATTCATCTACAACAGTGACGATGAGATAACAGGAGAAGAAGAGGTTGCAGGAAAAAAAAAAAATTATCACCTGGTATCATTCGTTTTAAGGGTATGCCCACTCCGAAAGAGAAGCATCTTCACTTCCTCGAAGAAGAAAGTAAAGAGGATAGATGGGCTTTCAAAACGAGTTAAAAATCCATACCGTCGGTTCCACGGTTTACTACTTCCCACAAGGCCATGCGGAGCAAGCTTCTTCTTCTCCAGATTTTAGTTCTCTGGCTTGCGTCAGGCACATGCATGGTTTTGTGCATAATTGTGTCGGTTATGTTCCTGGTGATTCTTGATACTGATGAGGTTTTTGCAAAAATACGTCTTGAATCGCTGGATTGATCATTTCCCGGAATGGTTTGTATGCCACTGGTTGTAGCGGGATTGTCGCAGCATGGTGACGTTGAGGATTTTGTCATTCTCGAAGATCCTGACACCAGGCGATGCAAACAATGGAGGTGGGTTTTTGGTTCCCAGGTTTTGTGCAGATTCAATATTTCCCCCATTGAACTACAAGGCGGAGTCGCCAGTACAGATGATTACAGTGAGAGATGTTCATGGTGTGATGTGGGATTTCCGATTCATTTACCCTGGGATGCCACATCGGCATCATTGACGAATGGGTGGAGTAAGTTCGTTAATTATAAGAAGCTTGTTGCTGGATATTCAATGATTTTTATGAAGAACCAAACTGAAGAGCTTTTTGTTGGGTAAGGCGTACTACGAGGTCAAGCAGCAGTATGAACTATGTTCGGTGGAATTATCATGTTGGGTCTGTGGCTTCTCCCATTGTGAAAATGAAAGAGGGGTTTGGAAGTGGAGAGGGGTTCTCGAGGAGTAGCAGGGGCAGGGTTTCAACTAAATATGTAGTAGAGGCTGCTGAATTAGCATGAGCGAACAGGCCTTTGGAGGTTGTTTATTATGTGAGGGCAAGTTCACCGGATTTTTTGGTCAAGGCAGAGGCGGTAGAGGAATCCCTCAATACAGTGAGGTCATTTTTGTCATTTAAAAAATGACTTAAACTAGGTTACTGAAAATGAAATGGATATTTATATCTTATTACGTGCTGACTGACGGTAAATTAACGCTAAATACCGAATTATCACAAATAAAAAGTTCAGATATTAGTTGTCACATTTTAAGGTTAGAGGATCAAATTGTTAGTCAGCTAAAGATAGAGTACTTATCGAAAATTTTCTCTCTTTTTTTTTTATGTGAAAAGGCAACTCTTCATTAAAAATAGTAAAATACCTCATAAATATCTTCTATCAATCACTATGTAAAAAACAAGATATTTTTCTCTTTTTTTTTTTAATGTGAAAAGGCAACTCTTCATTAAAAATACCTCATAAATATCTTCTATCAATCACAATGTAAAATACAAGAGATCACAATGTGCTTTTTCTTCTATGGCTCTGCTACTATTTTCTCGGTTAAATGGTATCATGATTTGATTTCATGTGACCAAACTTACTTAATTTCGTTTTCATAATCATTGTTGAATCAAGAGTCCCACCACGTCCATCCATCGAAGACCACACAAACCATGACCATGGTATCTACTACCTAGAGACAAAATCTTTGGGCCCCGCCTGCATGAATTTCCTGGTTATTGAAAAGGTGATATCATGACATGAGATATATTTGTCTCTCCCTAGTTTCTGAAACCCTTTTTTTAGCTTCTGGTCACTGACCATACTCCTTCCAGCTTTGCTTTCCTTTGTATCTTTTCTTCTCTCTCTCAGATTGCAATATCATGGATCCTCTTGGTCTGGTCTCCTCCTGAAAGGCTATTCTGATTCAGTGTACAGCATTAACACCATCGGTACTTTCATGCTGTTTAGACCTTTTAGTACCAAATGACAAATAAAGCCAATGTTTTAAAGCATGCATGCAGGGCAGAGTTACATTATACATTAGGGTTCTTTCCCCCCAAACTTTTAGTTACAGGGGAGCTGAGGGTGAAGTCAACTAATAAGGTGCGTGGGTCCTCAACTCTTTGGCCCCTAAATGTTTATAAATAGGGGTTTTTATAGTTCAATCTACCATTAGGGTGGAGTTAAGATTTTCAGGGATAGACTGAGTTTTGCTCGTAGATTGATGTGAAATTCATGAACAGGATGCAATTTAGGGGAGGGGGGAGGGGACTAATAGTAGATTAGGAGGGGGCTGCAATTCAGATTTCTGAGGTGGATTGCAGTCCACTTATCCCTAAATAGAAGGAGGGGGCTGCAATTCAAATTTCTGAGGTAGATTGCAGTCCACTTATCCCTAAATAAAAAGAAGGGGCTATAATTCAGATTTCTGAAGTGGATTGCAATTCACTTATCCCTTATAAATAATTCCTCTCTTTCTCCCTCTTGTAGAGGTGATCATGAATTGGGCCTAACTCTGCACCTTTGATAAGGGTTATATCCTAGGTTTGGGTCTAATTCAAGGCCCGCATCTTTCAAACTACCCATTTTTTGTGAATGAGTAAAGATGATGAAATCATGAAATTATATCATGATTGACCTAATTTCGAACTACCCAAATAAGCAATAAGCCATAATACTCAACAAGTGTGTTTTTGGGTGTGTATTCACACAGTACGTATTGGGTGTGGTATGTATCATGTACAGTTATAGATATAATTCAGCCCCAAAGAGAAAATTCCTAGACTCCACCGCTGCATGCATACATTAAAATGAGCCGATTGAGCTATTGTATTGGTTGGATACCAACCTCGAGTGGAACCCATCTGGGTGGGCTGAGCCTTGATTTCCCGGTTAGAGTAACAGCCACTGCCACGCACAAAACAAGGGTAGCACCAGAACGAAAATCACATTCACTAGTAAGTAATAACTTCTAGGTCTGTGGGGTCTGTGGACCGATTTATGAAATTGAAACCGGATCAGATTCGTCATTGAAGTTGACCTGATCAAAATTTCCACGATTAATAGTTAATTCACTATCTGTTGAATGGTTTAGTAGTGCTGTTGACTATGGTCATTTTCAGCTAGAGAACCTTGAGCTTTGAGTATGTGCTTTATTTCATGAGAAATATTTTTAATGCAATATTAGAAAAGGCTATTAGAACGGTGTGGGCACAAATTTGGTTTGATGGAAGCCGATCTTAAACTATAAAAAAATTGCATTTGAATTGAATGTTTTGAGAATTCTTTGTCCATTCAAATGCAGCCTCACGTACGCACTACTCTTGGATTAACGTTCATACAAAATCATTTATTTTAATAATCAAAGGTTGTGTGAATTGGTCCCAAAGCAGAGGAAAACTTGCTCATGAGACAGGATGCATGAGGACATAGTCAATTTTGGATTTTTGTTATTCCTGTTTTTTCGCTGCAATGAACCATCCTTTGTTTGTTTATAAAACAACAAAAATATTTCTATCTTATGCGACTTGTCAATATTACTCAAGTACCTGATGAACATTGCAAGCATCTTTCTTCAAATACATGTCCATACAAATATCCAGAACAAGAAAAAGTTGTCCTCCTTATTAACATTTCTTTACCCAGTAAAAGTTAAATCAAATCATCAAAGATTTATCGATACCATATCTTCCTGGTAACACAGATTTTTCAGGAAAAAAGTGAAGACAAATTAGGATATATTAAATGGGTCGATATGGATTATGATGTAGAATTTGGCATAATAAAACCCTTTCAGCTGCCCTCTTACAGGCACAAAAATTCAGGATTGCTTGTGGAGACATTAATAATAATTTTTCTTTTCACACTATGATGACTATAAGAAGAAATATATAGAAATAGAATCTTGGGAATTAAGGGTAATGGTGATTGGATCTCTATTATGGGAGAGATCTCTGAGTATATTTGCACAAAATTTGAGGAGATATTTAAATTTGAAGGTCCAAATGTCATTGAGAACTTTATTAGTAAATTTGATATTAATTTTGATCAAAATAAGAACCTTATTAAAGAAGTTTCAAATGAGGAAATATATCAAGCGCTTCAAAGCTCTAGGTCTGAATGGCCTTAATGTGCTATTATTTTAAAATGTTATGGTCAACCATAGGGGATTAAGTTTGTAAGTTGGTGAAGACCTTTTTCCATTATTGGGGATAATGAATAAGATTCTAAATGAAACATTCATCACTCTTATCTTAAAGACAATTAACCCTAATTTTGTTAACTGCTTCAGACCAATTAGTTTGTGTAATATGGTTTATAAGACCATTCCTTTGGATTATATCATTTTTTCATTCTAAAGTGATTTTGTGCCCAACAAATAAATTAATGATAATTTCCTCATTGCACATGAAATGATTCATTCTATGAGGAAGAAGAAAGGCAAATCGGGTATTATGACTTGCAAAATTGACATATAGAAAACCTATGACCACTTTGAACGAAACTTTATTGAGAAAATTATTCATAAGTATGGCTTTCACGATACATGGGTTAGGTAGGTAATGGCTTGCCTAAAAATGGTTTCCTACAAAATTATAATAAATGCTTCTCCAACTAGGGTTACCTACACAACTAAAGAGATTAGGCAGGGTGACCCCCTCTGTCTATACATTTATGTTTTTTCGTGTTGAAACTCTTACTATAAATATTGAGAATGAGATGGCAAACCCAGGTAGCCAAATTGGAGTTCAAATATCTAGGGGTAGTCCTTACATCTCGATTATGCAATTTGTTTATAATTGTCTCATTTTACAAAATCAACTATTCCTACTCCTTTGAAAATTAAAGAGATTCTCAACAACTTTGCTTTGCTTTGGATTTTGGTCAATTAACAAATTTTGCTAAATTGGCTATTAGATCTCTAAAAGAACATCCCCAAAGGCTCCAAAGAATTATGGCTATGATGCTTAGGATCCCCTTAGAATCCAATCTTAGTGTTATGATGCATTGATTTATTATGAGCTCCCTTCAAAGTCCCAAGAAATATCACCGACGGATTAAATAAGAGCTTACAGAATTTGGAGACATAGGAACCCTTTCAAAATCAAAACGTTATATTTCTTTCTTCTTAACTATAGAAAAGACTCCCGCGAAAAACAAAGTTGGATAAAAGGTTTCCAAACTGATGGTGCTTGTTGCCTTTTCTGAAAATGACAGGGATGCGGATCACGTATTCAGTAAATGTGCATTTGCAAAACAAGTATGGCTGGTGGCCACTAATAATTCCCTAGTTGGGCCGGATGAGAATGATAACAACATTCGGATATAATGGGAAAAAAGTTGGATAATTTTGAAGAGAACAATAATCAAATTAAGGAAAAAATAAAAGTGCTTTAGTTCTTTGGTTTCTATGGAAATCGTAAATGATAAAATTTTAATAATAAAGGTTCCCCCTTCCCTTGTTCTTGACTGTGTGTTGAATTTGTTTTTAGATAGTAAAAGGAGCTACAATCTAATTGGGGAAATAGACAATAAAAATAGTTGGAAGCATATTATTTGTAAGTGTCTAAATGATGATGTAATTAAAATTAATTTCAATGCATCTCAATCAAATGATGCCTATTGTGCTACATTATGTGTTGTCAAAGGTGCATATCGGAAAACATTAGAGGTGAAAGCATATTTTATTGATAATGATACCATTAAACTAGCGGAAGATTGGGCTGCTTGGGCTTGGGAGGCCCATAATGTGGTTTTGAATTACAAGGATCATCCAACCTTAATCTAAGGAGACTCTCTTCTCCCCATTTCATGCCTCATTGAAGACTAATGTACCATGGAGACTAAGGACCATGGAGACTAAGGACCATTTATGGAGGAATGCTGGAAGGCTCGTGATATGTTAAGTTGGAGAGTGGGGTATCATCACATTTACCGGGAAGCAAGAGAACCTCTTTCTTATATGGGCTCTCTCTCTCTCTCTCTCTCTCTCACACACACACACACACACATGTAATGATAATATTCCCTGTTTTTTAGCTGCTATTTATTATGGAGATTTGTGAGGCTGAGCTAACCCTTTTTGTGTAGCTCATCCATCCAATTGGAATCTGCTACTCAGAGAGCTCTAGTCACACTCACCTACAGCATCCCACCATGTATTGAGAACATTTTCTATGAATAATAACATATAAGAGCTGAAGGTGTTTCTCATGGTGCATTTGGTATATGTTGTGAGGTTGGTGTTAAGAACAAATCCAAACTCGTTGGGTGTATGATATTAATTAATTATAGGGTAAGAGTGAGAGAGAGTTGATTAATTGTAATCCCCCGTAAAAGAGACATGTAACTTGTTAAATCTATATTATATATAAAAGTGATAATACAATGTGATTTTTTTTTGGAATAAAATTATCCTATACTTATTTGTTTGAGAAAGGGTATAAAAGTTATTTTATTACAATTTTAATGTTAGCCGTTATGATTAATAGAATGTCCATAATTGTGTATTTAATCAAATTTTAATGGTATTGGTTGAAAATGTAACTTCAATTATTAATTCCCACCTTATTTAATCCCATTTCATTCATGAAGTCTTATATTTAAATTATCAACTCCCATTTTCTCTTATTAAATCCGATACTTAAGTTATTTTTTGCTAATAAATGCTGCTAATTAGATTTATGTTAATATTTTTAACAACATAAACCCATATATTTTAAAATTGACTAAAAAACAAAACCATTCATTGTCTAATTGGTGGCTAAGAAATTCAACCATCCCAATCAAATTGATCAACCTATGAAGCCATAATTAGGTAATCAAATTTTAAAAATAAGAATAAATATAGAAATTTACAAAAATGTAAAAACAACAAGTGTAATAAATAATAACTATTTTTATTGATAATGAAAATGAAATACATAATTTAAAACTAACCAAAATTAAAATGATTTTAATGTTTGAAAAAAAAATCAATAGTTCAACTTTTGGGTCAAATGTGTTAACATTTAATGTCATAAATAAATAATAAAAATACAAAAATGAAATAAATAAATAAATTTTGCAAAAAGAAAAAGATTCAGTCACATATATAATATCATATAATTATCATATTAAACAAAAATGTAAGTATGACATATCAAAATTATTTCTACACACATAAATACAAAAAATAGAGAAAAAATTGAACACATGTATAATTCTATATTTACACTACTATTAAAAATATAAATAAGATTGTGAAACTTTCTTTCGACTAAAATAATAAATTTTTTTGATTTTGTCCATATTTAATTGTGACGATTAAATTGTAAATTGAATTACTACTGTTCACATTATTCCCCTCTATTTAAATTTTACATTTTTTTGATAAATGAACAAAAAAAATAAAATATTATAAAAAGAATATTCTAGTAAAGCAGATAGGCCTATCAATGATACTTGGAACTTCACAAATCGATCAAATTATCACATATTTGAATGAGATATTTATGTAATTAGATTTGAATTTTTCAATTTACATATAATTAATAATAAAAATTAAAATAAAAATTATATTTATAAAAATTTATAATTAGATTATTATTATCATGATTTAGAATTATCACGTAAAAAGCATAATTGAAACCTTTGTATACGGAGTTTTAAAAATCGACTCGGGCGGGTACCCGCAGGCCGGAACCTGGTGGCAGCGGGGTTTGATCCGAGTCTGCTACAACCAGCGAGTGAACTTACCAACTGACCCACCATTAACATCGATTTTATCGAATCGAGAAAAGGAAAATAAAAAAGGAAAATTGTCTCACGCAGAACTCCCGTTTCGCCGTTCCCATCGCTTGCTCTCGCTGGAAGCTCCTAAACGATGACTACTCTCGGAAATGCATTTGTGTCCACCAGCAATTCTCAAACCCAGTTATCATCATCAGGTGATTTCCCTCTTGAAATTTGTACTTCCTTCTTTTATCCCATTACCCTTGTCCGTTTCTTTGATAATATACTCGATTTCTTATGATCTTGCAATCTAGTTTCTCTTCAGATTCGTTGCTGTTTGGTCCGTCCTCTGGCTTTCTTTTTCATGCATTCTGTTATTTACAGTACTGTTGAAACCGCCTCTTCTTCTTCTTCTTCTTTTTTCTGATTTAGTTGGTGCCGGATTAAATGGAAATGTCAGGAGATGGACTACGATCTCTATGCTTAATCCAATCCAACCGTGTCCATAGTGTTATCCAGTTAATTCTGTCACATTCCAGTCAGTAGTTTATAAACGCTGTGAGCTTGCTGAAGGTAAGGAGTGAGTTTGCACAATATCCATAGTAAGAATGAGACTGCAAATTACTTATAGGGATCCTGAAGTAAGGGTTATTGGACTATTCCTAGTATGGTTTCTTGAGTGTCAAATTTTGGTAAGTGTTTTCGTAATTAAGTTTGGCAATTTTAGACGATTTTGGTCAAAATTGAATACCCATACCGAAAAGAGTTCTAGTTGTTCCGTGAGGGACAGCTGTAATGGTAAATCGTATTATAGTTTTGTTGGCCAGTTGAAATGCCGAGAACGGTGCTTGGACGCTAACCTGACAACACAAAGCTAAATTCATGCTAATTATGGTCGATGCAACTCTAAAATGTGAAAAAGGCTTGAAGCAGGACCAATGGACTCCAGTCCTACGTGGATCCTTGCATAAGTAAGACCATATGTAAATGCAAAGTAAAATGATTTTGAAATGAACAAATCTACTTCTACCAGAGACTAGACTTGAGATATGTGCATAAACTCCAATGTTTTGGACCGAAATATTCCAGCTATTATTTCCATCCCTTTATGGTGAAAACTTTGTTTTATGCTCCTTCTAATTTGTTTTGATGTAAAATGCAAGAAAAACGAAGTTTTGATTCTGAAAGGAGTGGAAATATAGCTCAAATATTTCAGCCTGAAAAACATTTTCATCCATTTTATGGTGAACAAACAAATACAGCCTTAGCATTAATCGGTCTTATGGAACCTCAAGTTGGGAAATATGTGATATACACATTATTGAAGCCCCGGCCACAAAAATGTTTCAATTTATATCCAAACCCCATATCAGTAACATGTTGCATATCCTCTTCTAGGTTTTACCTTGAAGTCAGCAGAGAAGTGTCTTGTGAAAATCAGCTCCACTAATTTGTCTTTCAGTTCCGTTCCCCAGAGGAAAGCAAAATTTCCAACTTATAAAAGGTCACTTACAGTTCAAGCTGGGTACAGGTATTGCTTATTACCATATCCATTTTCTCAGTCTTTAGTTTTCTTATTATTCTAGTGTTTGATTGTGATCTAGCTATTCTGGTGCAATACTCAAGAGGATGTACTTGTGTTCATATTTGGTTAAAGGAACATTATTGAGAGTTGAATTTTTTGCTCTTCTGAAAAGTTTGAAAATAGCCTAATTGCCTATTCATCAGGCTGGAGTGGAATATTGGTGGGAGGAGAGTCAAGTGGTAATTGGCTGGTTTCTTTCAAGAACAGATGGCCCTTGGCCCCCGAGACATCTACTTAGAGGTTCTAAGTTCCTAGGGTTCAACATGAACGGTTCATCGAGATGGATCCCAAGGTTTTGGCAATGCTGCTGCTAATTCGTTAGCTAGGGGAGGGGTTAAAAGGGTTGACCTTGAATAGGGGGCATCTGACCTGGAATGAATTAATAAGCATGTCTTGCTCTAATTGATGTTTGGCATATATATATTTCTGTTGATCCCTTTTTTTAAACTTTTCAATAAACTGTTTGACTATTGTTACTGATAAAAAACTTGTTGCAGATTATATATTACTTTTCAGTTAATTTTGACTTTTCTATTTTGTATGATTGTTTTCTGTTAATTTTTTTTTTGACAGGTAAAACTAAGATATATTAGCAAAAAGAGATAGATATACAATCTTCAACCCTGGGTATCCCATTGAAGTAATTGTTGCAGACAAAAAAGGGAGAAGGATGAGTTTTGGCAGCTTGGGATACCGCATGGGCTGTTAAGTTAGCATTCCTACTTATATACATAAACTTTACATAGTTCAAGTTTCCTAATAGCAAAAAAGTATTCAAAAACAGCCAGTGGCAAGTCCAAGGGTAGTCCTTGTGATCATTGAAGGCGCTTATCAGGCACTGGGAATCAGCACAAATGCAAACTTCATTAAAAGACCAACTCTGAAGTTTTAATCGCCTGCAATACAGCAAATAGTTAAACCTGAAGAACTGAATTGACTTCAGAAGTACGACCTCCTAAAATTTTTAATACAGATAAGTTTCTTGAGACAATAACAACTCCAAAAGTATAAAGAGAATGAGAAAATTTTCCTGCGTCAGTGAAAATGAGAAAGTCAGTTTGTTGAGTCAAGCTTATGGTTAAAACATTCTAACTTTGAGGATTTGGCAGGGAAGTAGGGCTAGGATGATTAGAGAGATGATAAAGAGTATACACTAGCTTAGCCACTTTCTCCGGGTTAGTAACTGTATTATTAAAAATCAGATCATTCCTAGTCTGCCAGATAGAATACCAAGCGACAAATAACCAGCCGAGAATTTGCAAGAAAAGATTATGATTATTGACAAGATTATGCAAGATTTTAAAATTAGAAGCGATATCATCCTGAGGCAAGGTGTGCAGATGCAGATTCCAAGGATTTGAGAAAAGAACAGCTTGGGCAAACTGACAATTAATGAATAAATGGTTTAAGGTTTCATCCTGATTTTTACAAAGGCCACACAAACTCTGGTCAATGTCCAGATGTAATGGAGTTCTGACAGGAATGAACTTGTTTAAGAGACGCCAGATAAATAACTGGTATCTAGGAGGAACAGGCAACTTCCAAATGTGCTTTAAACAAAATTTCAAATCAGAGTTGAGAGTTGGCAAAGCATTTTGCAAATCTTTTTTATAATGAAATTTGATGGAGAATTTACCAGAAGAGTGATGAATCCAGATCCAAGAAATTTCAAATCAGTGTTTTCTGTTAATTTGGATCTTTCAAAGTCTATTCAATAGTTCCCATAATGCTTCTTTTGTCAGATATTCACCTGTTGCATTTATGAAGTTGTGCTGTATAACTATACTATTCTTAATGTTTTCCATGAACAATCCAGCGTCTAACCAATGCTTTTTCAGCCTTCTCCAGCAAAAGTCTTCCATCCCTCCCTCCTCTCCTCCCCTCTCCCCCTTGCAGCCCTTCTTGCACCCATGGACAAAATCTAAACACATGCGGTTGTCATCCCTGTCTGTCTCTTATTTCACAAGCACAATAAATCATCTCATTTATAATTACAGTTTTCTGTCTTTCTGTGTAACTGCAGTGTGGAGTGTGAACTGATTTCTTTACTTTTCAATAAGCTTTTTGATTATGTTACCGATAAAAAACACTTGTTGCAGATTGTATCATATTTTCCTAGTTAATTTGATTTTCTCTTTGTATCATAAGCATGTTCTGTTAACTTGAATGTTTCAAAATCTATTTAAAAGTTCCTGCAATGCTTCTTTTGTCAGATATGTACCTGTTACGTTTTATGAGGTTATGCTGCATATTTTATCAGCTGTACTATTTTTAAGTGTTTTCTGTGAACCATTCAAATGCTTTTTCAGTCTTCCCCAGTTCCCTCCCTCCCCCCTCTCCCCTCTCCCTTGAATCCCTCTCACACTTGTTAACAAAGTTGTTGTCACCTGTGTTTGTTTCTTATTTAACAAGCACTGTAAATCACCTTGTTTGTAATTACAGTTTGCTGTATCTCTGTGCATCTGCAGTGGAGATGGCGGAAAGACAAGCAGTGCAAGCAGCTTCATTGGTGGTTTTGTATTGGGTGGGATAGTGGTCGGAATGCTAGGCTGTGTATATGCACCTCAGGTGATAATTTGGGCTAGAAGTTCCTATTAGATTATCTTAACACATTATTACTTTACCTTCTCTCTTTCTCTCTCTCTCAAAAAAAAAAAACATTATTGCTGCACATGCTACTATTTTTGTTTTCTAGTACACTGACCACAACTTGGGTGGGTAATATACCAAAGTGAGAGGCTTAATACGTAGTTACATGCTTATGTGATCAGGTATATGGGCAGTCCTACCCGTCTGAGGATCCTGTTTACCCATAGGACATCCTTAGAGACATCAGCCATACCCCTGCATATAGAGCCTTAGGAGTTAGGAATTAAGATAAACCATTTATAGTGCAATATACTTTTGCAAAACATGATTCCAAGACAATCTAAAATCTACTGTTGACAGCTTTAGACTTTCCTTTGGAGAGAGTATGTTCCCAGATATTCCAAATCAGTTTACTCAAGTATTCTATATTCAAATTCTTTAGGGTCATGGCTATTTGATCTTCTTCGGAGGGCCTCTTGAACACTTGAATCGCCTGAGCTCATCACCTAGTGGTGAATTCAGTAAATGATTATGTTTGTCCTTGTTGAACCAACTCTAGTACTTTTTGATCTGTGTGATCATGTTGTCCTAACCTGCAGAGATTAGTTCGATGCTTTTGGGAGGTTACTAAGATTGCAGGCAACAGCCTGTTAGGAAGTTTAGTTGTCAAATATTTTGTCCTTTAATTGGATTGATAGTTTAGCTAATATTTCTAACAACAAATTATATTATCTTATAGATCAGTAAAGCACTAGCTGGTGCCGACAGAAAGGATTTGATGAAGAAGCTCCCAAAGTTTATCTATAATGAAGAAAAAGCTCTAGAGGTGAGGATATATTCTCAATTTGTCATCAGTTTCAGACCTTTTTAGCAAGAATAGTTATTATTTTTTCTATAAGAAAGAACAGTTATTTTCATCATTAATCATTTTGGTTTCAATTCAATTTGTTTTTTATATATGCTATGACAATCCATATGCTGGTAAAGGCATGGTGGACAGGTGAAAATTTATTGCTGTTATTGGTAGTATAGTTGATCCTTGGTTCTTTTTGTCTCTGTTCTTTATTTTCTTAATCTGAGCATACTTTCTAAAAGTTCCTTTACTTTGCTCGTCTTTAATTCGGATGTGATTCTCTAAGTTGAGGAAGTTTTACCTCTTAGTAGAGTTCATATTGCAAATGTATTGGAAGCATAGTTGTCAGGGTGATGCCTTGGCGATGAGGCACTCATGGAGGGTCGCCTTGCTTAATCACCAATATATTTTTTACATGGTGCTTTTGGATACTTTTATATTCTTAACTTTTTGAGATTACAACAATAAAATAGACATTAAACTAAATTATTTAGTTTAAGTTAAAATACTAGTTTCTTTTTACTATTTTTCTCATTTGTTGGGGTTTAATCAACATGTACACTGCCTTGAACCCTTGAAGAATTCAAAACTTGAACCCATAAGCATGGAAGAACTCAAAATTTTATCCAATTAACACATTGATTTTCTTCTTTTTCTTTTCTCTTCTTTCATACATTGTTTTATTTTCTTCCTTTCCTAAGACAAAAATAGAGGCTCTGCCTTTCTATTTTCTGAAATTTCTTTTCTTTCATTTTTTCATGAATATGTTGATTTTCTATGTTTTAAATGAAGTTTATACATTTTTTATGAAGATTATAGACAATTAGTAGTGAATGATGGTTGTTGCTTGCTATGGAACCTGGGGAAT
This sequence comes from Nelumbo lutea, assembly GCF_056320005.1. Classification (NCBI taxonomy): domain Eukaryota; kingdom Viridiplantae; phylum Streptophyta; class Magnoliopsida; order Proteales; family Nelumbonaceae; genus Nelumbo; species Nelumbo lutea. The sequence continues at coordinate 1,157,669 of NC_142688.1, forward strand.
TACCTTGGGATGTTAGGGTTCATGGTTTTTAATCAAAAAGGTCCCATTGCCTAGGCGGCAACAAGGATCAAAATATCAATATTTCTGATACCCAAAGTTGGGTATTGATGTGCATTTTTTATCATTGATACTCTATTTTTTTTTATTTTATTTTATAATGATTGGAGGAATGCCTTTGATATTTGGGACATTTTAAAAGTTTTAAAATGTTTTTGTATCAGTGTATTCATGCATTTTGAGATCCATCAATACGTATACGATATGCCCGATGTGGGGCATATTGTATCGTTATTTTAATCCTTGGGCGACAAGGTGCACTTCTACTTTTTTGGTAGTAAAATGAAAATTTTATTAATGAAAAGGAACATACAATCTGAGCAGGCCTCAAGGTAACACCAGGTATCTAGTCCAACTCAGAAAAAACAATCAGAATTACAAGTTTGTAACTCAAGCACATCCCAAAATCTATCCCCCAAATTTGATCTGCTAACTTGTGCAAATTCAGGAAGGATTAGCACACAATCTGCCACTGTTTTGCCTATGACCACCACAAGCCTTTCAATGTTCCAGTCTTTGTTCTCAAACAACATTTTTTTTTAATCTTTCTAGATGGCCCAGCAGATAACAAAGGGAATGCACCTCCACACTACTCTGTCCTTCTTGCTTCCTCTGAATAGACCTGTTCATGGGCCGGGCTTGGGCTTGGCTTTTGCTAAAATTTGACTGGGCCCGGACCAAAGCCCGACCCCGACACAGTGTTAAAGTCAGGCCTGAAGCCCGGTCTGTGAACAGGTCTAACTCTGAACTTTGGCTACAAGGATGAAAAACTCTCATACCAAAAAGAGAAGAATTGGATTTCCAAATGAAACCGGCAACCTTACAGGGAAAAAAAGTGGTAAATTGATTCCTCCTGCTCTTCACACATGTACCAAATACCGGCCATTGAAGCCCTTACTTTTAAGGTGATCTATGTTAGAATACCATCCATTGCAACCAGCCTTGCAAAGGCTTTCACTTTTGGTGGAACAAGATTACCCCAAACACCAACCACCTAACTTGTATCCATCTGGTTCTAAATTAAAGCTGAATAAAAGGACTTCACAGAGAATCTTCCATCCCATATTTCTTCCACCAAAGTTCATCTCTAGTTGAACTTGAAAGCTTCAATTGTTCTAACTTATCCAATAACGAGATGCTGGGATTGGAGGTGTGTTCAAGGAGGAAGACGGGAATATACGATGGGCTTTCAGTGGACCCCCTTAGGGATTGCGGACTCTGCAAAAGCTGAGGTCTTGGCTGCCTTAACAGGCCTTCAAATTGCTAAGAGGCTGGGTTTTGCATCCCTAACTATTGAAGGAGACTCTGCAAACACTATTAAATGGTTAGAGGAGAAGGATAGTGGCCCTTGGCGCCTAAAGCACTACCTGGCTGAAGCAAGAGATATTATGGCTCAGTTAAATGTAAGCCTTAAATGGATCCCTAGGACCCTAAATTCTGTGGCTGACAATATAGCAAAATCAGGGATTCATAGGGACTTTTTGTTTAGTGATTGTATGTTACCCTTGTAATCTCCCGGGAGAAGTCTTTTCCTTTCTTGTACATCCTCTCATGTACTCCTATTTCTTATATAATAAATTGTCATCCACCTCCCAATCAAGAAGTGGCCTTCTAAATTTAGGGCACCAGGCTAGTTGCTAACCTCTCATCTGATAGCATTGACTAATCCTAATGTCATTCTCAGCCAGTTTATAAAGCCTGGAACACAGCTCACTCAACTTTCCAACTCCACACCAATCATTTTCCCATATTCTTACTCTAGCACCATCCCCCACAAGAAACTTAGTTGAGTTCTTCAGTTCTTGTTTAAACATCATGAATCCTTTCCAAACACTTACCCCATAAGAAGTAGACACCTCCCTCAATTCCCACCCAAATCTCATCACCCCATACTTCCCCACCACCACTCTCCTCCAAAGTGAGTCCCTCGCCTTCTCTAACCCAAACATCCAAAACCATTTTCTAAGCAATGCCTTATTGAGAGTTTTCAACCACCTATTCCCTAAATCCCCTCCTTTAGCCTACAAACTTTCTCCCAATTAACTAATCAGAACTTCTTACTTTCTTAGGACCCTCCACACCTTCCCAAAGAAAATATTTTTGGATCTTCTCCACTCACTTTGCAACTTCTGTTGGGATTCTTAGCAAAGAGATATATAGGTAGACTTGATAGCATTCTCCTAATAATAGTGATTCTTCTCCCCAAAGAAAGGTATTTTGGCCTTCCAACTACCCAACCTCTTCTCCACTCTTTCAATAATTGGCTTCCACACTTTTTCCAAAAAGGACTTTGAACCAACCAACAAGATGCCCCCTTTCGCCTAGCCTCTAATCAGTGCCTTGAAAACCATAGTCAGAAATATCAGAAACGACATATAGAAATGTTATAAAAATTATAGACTTGTGGAAACATTGTGAAATATGCAAAAGTATATAATGCTATTTTATGTAACAATAAAAGATGCATATGCAAACCCTTTTAAATTATTATCTTGTTCCAAATCATCAAACAGAGGTAATTGATCAAAGAAAATAATACACTACAATGCTGTCCTGTAAATATAAGAGTCAAAACTATATAATGGATAAGAGAGAAGCAAAATTTATACTCATAGAAGGTGCAAATAATTTATTATAGGTAGACCCATTTAAATTATTATCTTGTTCCAAATCATCAAACAGAGGTAATTGATCAAAGAAAATAATACACTGCAATGCTGTCCTGTAAACTTTAAGAGTGAAAACTATATAATAGATAAGTGAAGCAAAATTTAAACTCATAGAAGGTGCAAATAATGTATTATACAATAAATACTAATAACCAACACCCCCTATCGCATAGCCTCACCTTGATCCCCTGAAAAGTATGCCTCTAGAGTCCACTCCTTTACTTTGACAATCAAGAAATACAAGACATCTTAACGTGTTCACACCACCTACTTGTGACTGGTGATTTAATAAAAGGTATGCTTAGGCATACAGGTGAGACACATTTCTGGGTGCAACCCCTTTACAAGGTTTTGCTCTATTTGTGGTTTTTAAGCATGTGGTGGCTTTGCTCACCAAAACTTCGAGAACCCCCTATTTGCTAATGTTGTTCATTCATTCATTCTAATAAAAGATATATATATATATATATATATATATATATATATTTTTTTTTTTTTCTGATAAAAAAAGATATATTTTTTCTTTGAGAACAGGTGAAGTAATATATCTTTAAAGAAAAGAGAAAGCATGTACAACAAGCTGCTGTACACAGGGATTTACAAAACACTGCCCAAGCAGTCCTATACCCACCCTGCCCTGATTTACAAAAAGGTTATCATATACAAAAAAAGGAGTTAAAGTTTCTATCTTTAACCAACTTGTTTACAGAAAGCCAAGAACACATTTTGCCCACAATTTTCTGAAAAACTGGATCAGTGGTGCTACTTTTATTCTTGAAAATTCTTGTGTTTCTCTCTTGCCAGATGCACCAAAAAGTTGCTGCTGGAGCCATGTACCAACCCAATTTCCCCCCCTTGGAAAGTCCTATACTCCAGCCTTGAACAAATTGCAATATTGATTCTAGACAGCAACCTTTCGCTTCGAACAAACTCCAATTTTGGACCAAACCTCAGCAGAAAATCTGCAATGCAATTGCAGATGATTCACAGATTCCTCTTAATAAAAGATATTTTTAAAGAATAGTTAACATTAAAGTCATTTTTTGTAGGGATTAAGAATTTAAAACCCTAACATGGACTTGTTTGGGCTCGCCTCAAGAGAAAGGTGGCTCATAGGATTTGGAATGAAAGATCATCATATTAGTTATTTAAAATAATGCAACTGGGAAAGATATGAAGAAATCGAAAGTTTAGTATGCTTGAATATGTTGTATATGTTATTTTTTGCATTTTCACTGTAAATATGTTTTATATGTAATGTTTATGTATTCTAATTTGAGCTAATAGGCTTTTTAAAACATATTGTTTAAAATCAAAGCTTGTTTTTTAATCAATACTATTTTTAATATTTTTAATTTATTTTGAAAATTTTTACTTATTTTGCATTTTTTCGATTTTCTTTTTTTCAGATTTTGCACATTGCTTCAAAAAGACATGTGCCTTGCCTTTCTCCTTGCGCCCCGGGCGCAAAATGCCCTTTGCAATTTTTTTGTGCCTTGTACTTTTAAAACACTGCTCAGACATGCTATTAATCAAATGAAAATCCAAATTATCCAGTGGGTGCATCCTGTTGTTGCTACCCCAAATAACACGTTAACAACCTACTAACATGTGAAAAAGAAGTCTTTCAAAAAAACATATGAAAAATAATCTTTTGAAAAAAACATGAAAAAGTAACTAATCAAAGAAAACAATACACTACAATGCTGTCCTGTAAACTATTAGCCATGGCTTTCGCTATTTAATTACTTTTTTTTTTAAAGTTTTTTCCCCAAAATTGCATCAGGGGGTCGGTTTTAATCATGCTTACCCTTTGAAAATGGTAAAAGTCCGAAACACCCCTTATTTGGGGTTTCAGACAATTCCCAATATGATACAATATGCTCAATATGGGGTGTATCGTATTGAAATTTTGAACCTTGCCATTAGCGTCAAAACTATATAATTGATGATGGAGAGAGAGAGGCAAAATTTAAACTCATAGAAGGTGCAAATGGTTGTAATAGATCACAGAAATAATTTATTATACAATAAATACTAGAACCTACAACCCACTGTCACCTAGCCTCACCTCGATGCCTTGAAAAGTATATGTTGAGGGTCCACTCCTTTACTTTGACAATCAAGAAATGTAAAGACAGCTTAACATGTGGAGCAATGAGTTCACACGGTCACAACACTTTCTTTTGACCCTCCAATAAAACACAACATGCTATCAGCCAATGAAAAACCAAATCACCAAGTGAATGCTTTAGCTTCACTGGTTGATTTGGTTTTGATGCGTTCACATGGTCACAACATTTATTTGTGACCCTCTAATAAAACCAAACACAAACGTACTATTTATCAAATGAAAAACCAAATTATCCAGGGAGTGCATCCTGCTGTTGCTTCCCCAAATGACACTAATAACTTGCTAACATATGAAAAAGTAGAGATTGCCTCTAGTATGGTCTACTACCTTACTATGACAATGTAGAAATATTAGGGTAGTTTAACATGTTGAACAATGAGTTCACATGACCACAACACTTTCATGTGACCTTTTAATGAAACACAAGCATGCTATCAATCAAATGAAAAGCCAAATCACCGAGTGAGTGCATGCTTGGGTGATTTGGTTTTGATGAGTTCACATGGTTACGTCACTTTTTTTGCAGCCCTACAATAATACACAGACATGCCAACAATCAAATGAAAAATCAAATCACCCAATGAGTGCATGCCTTTTTCCTACCCCAAACGATACAAAATAACCCACTGACATATGAAAAACTAGAAATTATCTCTAAGGCCTACTGCATAATTGGTCACTTATTAATTAACTGCAGATTTTCCAGAAAACTTTGGTATTTTTTTGGATGCAACTCTTGATGGAAGCTACAGTTGGACTCTTCCAAGTACAGTCATTGGTTTTGTTGCTCAGTGGGTCAAACCAAGGATGGGAAAAAGAGGAAAGTTCTTTTTGAAAGCAGTAATTCATGCTGTGAAACACTGATAAAAAAAATTCATGCTGTGAAACCTGTGATGTGGGGAATCTAGGAAGAAAGGAACAGAAGAATTTCCCAAGATAGTTTCTCCTCTTTGTATCGTATTCGTGAGAGGATCTTATCCTTAATTTTCTCATGGATGCTGGTCCACTAACATTTGATGGTGTGAGCAGAGGGGAGTTACAAAGAAACTGGCTGCAGATTCTGCATACTTCCCCTTCCTCTCCAACTTCAACAACTCTACCTCGCCCAAGGAGGGAGTGTGAGTACCTGTTGCAGCTTGATGGCAGCTTTAGAAGGTCACTGCTTCCTCTCTCAGCAGTTGGAATAGGGTGCATTGTTAGAAACTCTATTGGAGACATCTTGTGTGCTTTTAGTTGTCTGGTTCAAGCTGTAGATGCCTCTGAAGCAGAAGTCCGCTCCCTTCTAGAAGGCTTAGGGTTTGCTAAGAGGTTCCGTTTCAGTCCCGTAGCAGTAGAAGAAGACTCAAGGATTACCATCAAGTCAAGTGGGAAAAAACTCAGATGAGGGACTGTGGGGGATAGCTCACCTTCTTGCTGAAATTCCTGAGCTGTCTTCTCTGCTGAACTGCACCTTTAGATGGACTCCCCGGGATTTCAATCGAACTGCTGATGTTTTTTTTTTATTGAAAACGGTAACTTTCATTAAGAGTATTAAATAAACATCTTACACTGTCAACCACTTAGACAAAGAGTGTTGACCCCAAAATAACATCAAGAATTACAATACAGCCCAAAATAAGTTTTCCCTGAAGGTCCCCTGTTTTGCCAAGCTATCTGCCACAGAGTTTGCCGATCTCTTTACCCATTTGAATGTTACTCCAACTTCCCTTGCCAAACAGATTATTTTCCTCATTTGCTCGAAACTTCCATACACCCAAACTCTTTGTTTGCAGCCACCCTATTAACAATTTAGAGTCTCCTTCCACCTCCAAGTTCTGAAACTCCCATTGCTTGGCAAATCTCAGGCCTTGTAGGAGAGCCAAAATTTCAGCTCTCAAAGAGTCTCCCACACCTATGGGACAAGAATATAGTGCCACCATTCTGCCCTCCCCATCCCTAAAGACTCCCCCAGCTCCCGAGGCTCCTGGATTACCCAAGGAGCTTCCATCAAAATTCAATTTTACCCTTTGTTGTGCTGCTGGTGTCCAAGAGAACTGAAAGATGGGTTGTCTGGTTGAAGAATTTGCCATTGCTGACCAGCCCCTTTGTATATCATCCACTGAAAAATCTTTAAATAAATCACTTACTTTCAACCAGTGTATGACTTTAATGACTACACAGTCGATGATTTGTTCTTTTGATCTTTGTGCCCCTTGGAATATTCTGTTGTTCCTTCCCATAAAGACCGAAGAATGGCTGCTCTTGTTGCCCTCCACATCACTCTTCCCCTTTTCTTTGAAAGTCGGAAGAAACTTGGGTTGAAAAGACTTGTCACATACGGGGGAGTAGTCCACCTGCAGCCCCAAACACAAGATGCAAAGGGACAAGAAAGTAAAAGATGTGTTACTGTCTCACCATTTCCCATACAAAGGCAACAAACATGAGGGAAGAGGCATTGATTCGGCCTTCTTTTTTGTAAATTATAAAGAGTATTAATCTTCTGAAGCACCACCTCCCAACAAAAGGCTCTTACTTTTGGGGGTACAGGACTACACCAGACTTCCTTTGTGGGAAAAGAACCTCCTGGGTGCGAGGAAAGGAGTGCGGAGAAGGATGCACATGTATAGGATTCAGAGGGGGACTCTAACCAGATCCTGCTGTCATGACAAGATAGGTCCAGGAAAACAGTATTAAGAAGTGAGATTAGTTCATCTACTAAGCCCAATTCATGATCCCTCAACCCTCTTCTTAAAACCTAGATCCCAAGAATTTTCATTAACAAGCACCGAAGAAATCACTTCCCCTTTGTTGAGGGACAAAGCATAAATAGGTGGAAATCTATCTTTGAGAGGAATGTCCCCATGCTAGATGTCCTCCCAGAAACGAATTTTGTTACTCAAACAAGCATCATACTTGACCAGCGGGAGGAAAGAAGGTAGCAATTTGTGAATTTCTTTCCATTGAGAAGCCCTTGTTGCCCTAGGATCAAGACCAACGCCCCATCCGTTGTCTGCCATGCCATGAATGCTTACAATTACATTATGCCATAGGTTCTCTTGTTCCAAAGGAAACCTCCATAACCATTTACCTAGAAAAGCCATGTTTCTAAGCTTGATGTTTCCTAACCCTAGGCCTCCACTATCCCTACTCCTTGAGACCACCCCTCACTTTACCAAATGGTACTTTTTTGTATCCCCTGGCTCCCACAAGAAGTCTGTCATCAATTTCTCCAGTTTATTGGCCACTTTTATGGGGATTTTAAAGGTTGAGAGGTAATAGACTGGCAGATTAGTCAAAGTTGACTTTATTAGGGTTATTCTACCCCCTGGAGATATGTAGTTTCTCTTCCACCCAACAAGCCTTTTTGTGAATCTTTCCACTACCGGATCCCAGAAGCTAACTGAAGTCGGGTTCCCCCCCTAAGGGTAGTCCAAGGTACTGATGTTTTAGCAAAGCAAGGCTTGGGAAGAGGATTTTTTGTATAGTGCTCTTTGCCATCTTAGTTGATCTAGACCTTTATTTTTTTTTCTGGCCTGTTTGTACATCTCGTGTCCACCCCTCCTCCCTCTTTTTGAATATGAGTTATCTTTCTCCACAAAAGAAATGCCAAGGTATCCTAAGATGTGTTGTGATGTTTCACAATTTCACATGGTCACGATACTGCCTTGTAACCTAATAAAACACTAACATGCTATCAATAAAAAAAAAAAAAAAACAAATCACCCAGTGAGTGCAGTCCTAGGTGATTTTATTTTGATGAGTTCACGTGATCACAACACTTTCTTGTGGCCCTCCAATAAGTCACAGACATGCTAATAGTTAAATTTAAAACCAAATCACCTTGTGAGCGCATGCCCGGGGGATTTGGTTTTGATTAGTTTGCATGGTCACAACACTTTTTTGCAACACTCCAATAAAACATAGGCATTTTATCGATTAAACAAAGATACAACCACTTATCAGTGCATGCTTGTTGTTGGTACCTAAAGGGATACATGAACTACCTGCTATCATATGATAAAATGGAGACTACCTCTAGGATCCACAACCTTACTAGGGATTTCAAGAAATATAAAGGTAGCCTAACATGTGGGGCAATGAGTTCACATAATCATAAGTCAAAGGATAAACCAGATCACACAATGAGTTCTTGTGACCATCTAATAGGGTGCAATCTGGGCAGGCCCAACTCGAGCCCTAATCAGCCCAACTTGCAATTTTACATGGGTTGGGCTTGGGCCAAAAAGTTTGGGCTTTCTTAACTTTTGGACCTGGCCTGGCCTAGCCCTTGGGCTGCCCAAGCCTAGCTTGACCTTTCCCCAACCTGAGCCCAACCCAGCTATATACATAGTACACACATATACATATTATTTGCATGCATATATAAGGTTTAAAAATTCTCAACATATCGGGTCGTATCGGCCAATACGTATCGTTCTGATAAGAGTTCGATACACAGAACGTGTAGAAATAATCTGTTCCGTTTATTTTCGTATGTATCACATTGATACAGGCCTGTATTGGGCTGTTTCAGCTCTGTATCAGCTGATATGGGCCCGAAACAGTCCGATACAGCCTGTTACACTTGATTTTTTTTGGGTCCCTTCATTCATTAATCTTTTTAATACTTCTATATTTAATTCTAACTTTTCTTTCATTAATTAGTTAGTTACTCCACTAAATTTAAATTTTAGCGCCTAATTCGAATTCTCTTATTAATTCCGCTAATTAATGATACTCTCTCATTAATTCCACTAATTAATGATCCAGTCTTATTAATTCATTTTGTTAGTATAAAAATTACAGACTTTAAACAATGGCAAGATTTGATCCTTAGTCACCAGGTTTTAACAACCGTAAGTCACCACTAAGCCACACCCATTTGTTTGTTATGGTCATATGCATTATTATTTGTAAGTAAATTTTCTCTTTTCTTAATGGATATTTATTAATAAATGCTAGAATTAATTATTAAAATTTATACACTAATAAATATTAAGATAAATTGATATATACACATAACATTTATATTGGTTATTTGAAAATTGATGCATACACATCCATATTTTATTTTATTTTATTTTTTGTTTTCTCACATTTTATTTATTCCATTTTTCAACAGTTATTAATTGTTTCCCGATATCTCTCTCTCACACACACACACACACACTATATATATATATATTATTTGAAAGGTAAAGTAAGATTTTATTAAATCAGAAAAGACTCATTACAACAGGAGAACTAACCATAAAATGGCTATTCAGATCACAGAACAGGTTACAGAACCCAAATGGATTTAGATCTAAACAACTCAGGAACATTCAAGTTTTTAAAATCAGGGGCTACAGACACGCAAGAAATCAGCTTGCTAACCGCCTGCTGCACAATCTCCTCAGTGCTCTTTATTTTGTTGCTAAAGACTCTTCTGTACCTTTCTGACCAGATTACCCAAATCACATCTGCAGGAATAGTTCTCCATATTAATTTTCCTTTTTTCTTCAGGCCTTGAATATCCCAGCAGAGCAGCAGATCTTTAACTGAGTTTGGCATGACCCAACAAAGACCAATAGCCCCTATAAAATGTCTCCAAACTCTGGAAGAGATAGGGCAGTGGGTGCACAGATGGTCTGTGGATTCAGGCAATAGACCACACAAACACAACAGAGAAGGGAGATGAAGACCCCTTCTATCCAGATTGATTCTTGAGAGGCATTTGTTCAGCACCATTGTCCACACAAGGAAGTTAGACTTCGAGGGAGAACTAGAGTTCCACACTTGATGGCAGGGAAAGTCAGTCACCCCTGTTCTACTGAGCTTAAAATTAAGGGATTTAACTGAGAAGCAGCCATCCCTACTCCAGGTCCAACTCCATTCATCTTCACTATTAATATCTATAGACTGTTCCTGTAATATCTGCAATAGCTGCAGCACCCCATCTATTTCCCAATTGAACAGATCTCTTCTAAACTGAGGATTCCATACCACTGTATTATTGGATAAAACATAGGAATCCGCCACTGATATTTCCTGGTTAGCTGCACATTGGTAAAGAAGGGGAAAAGCCTCTTCTAAAGATCTGTCCAAACACCAGGGATCCTTCCAAAATTTCAGCCTACCACCACTTCCCACCTTAAATCTCACACCTTCATACATCACAGGTAGACATTTAAGAATCCCTTTTCATTTAAATGACTTATGTACAATAATTTAAAACGTGTAATTATTGTAAGTAATATATTTTTTAGGATACATTTGAATTTCCTAACATATTTATGTGTATCTTGATTCTTCATCTGTATCTATGCATTTTCAAAGTGTATTCCGATATGTCTTAAAATTGTCTTCCCGATACACCTTGCATTTCCCCTTTTTTCATGAGTATGTTGATGTTCTATGTTTTAAATGAAGTTCATACATTTTTTATGAAGATTATAGACGACTTATAATGAAAGATGGTTGTTGCTTGCTATGGAACTAGGGAATTGCCCTAAGATTCATGGTTTTTATTCAAAAAAAAAAAAAAAAAACCATTTCCTATGCAACAGGGTGCCCCGCCCCTATCACCTAGCTTCGTCTTAGCACTTTGAAAAGTGTGGTCAGAAATGTTATAATAGATAAACCAAATGATTTATTATACCATAAATACTAAGACTGAACTTGATGTTAGAAAAATTTTCAAGCTAGCTCAAAGTGGTAATCATGTCCATTAGATTACATTACGACTCCACATTTTCTAAAAGATTGTCACCAACTTATGTTATGATACCATCCTTCAACTGCATGTATTTGTGATTCTTATGCCCTATTTTCTCCTGTTATCAACACTATATTTTCTATCTTTTATTACTCTTGTGAATTCCTTTTATTACTTCTCTCTATTTGGATGTCTCATCAACTTGGATTTTGACCTTCTGGCAAGTCAACCAAGGATCGCAATTTGATTTTATGCTTCGAAAATGAGAAATTCATCACAAAATTTGTAAGAAATTTCAAAATAGTGTAGATTTTACAACTTAATGAAATCACTAGGTAGAGCGGAATCTTGAAGTAGAACTACATGAGACGTTAATACGAACAATAACCGGAGTCCGGATCCGTTATACACACCCTATCCACAAGGCATTACATTCTTACATCAAGAACATTTCACTGTGAATGACAATATACAAGTGAGGAGATGTTTCTGATGTACGGCTGCATTGTTTTGTGGGTAGGGTGTGGGTAGAAGATCCAAACTTATTAGGACATATGTAGATTAGGGAAGAAATGTACACATTGTAGCCATGTGGGATACATTGGCATCGATATGGAGAGACCATATTTCTATGTAACATTGCATTGATTATAATTATTATTATTTTTTTCTTTTTAGAAGACGAGGAAGATACTGGCAGAGAAGATAGAACAGTTGAACTCTGCCATTGACGACGTGTCTGTTCAGCTACGCGCAGAAGATGCACCAAATGGGGCTGCCGTGGGCTCAGATGAAATAGAAGCTGCTATATGACCATATGAGAATGGTCTTGTTCACATACGATATGATTTTTTGTTAAACTACTATCCCTGGACTGAGATTTGCCATCAGCTACCACCGGTAATTTAACCCTTAACATTCTCTTCAGTTCTGTACTTCTTTATATTGATAAACAGTTTTTTTTCTACGATGCAAGGAACCAATAGTTTACCTGCATGCAGCATGTCACTGTGAGAACCCAGCTTTCGTTTTAGAACTGTCATGTTAAGAGTGCTTTCCATGCATTTTGTGGTACTTTCAACCATTTGGTAGAAGTCGTATTCTTGATTCAGTTGTTACTATCACCGATTTAATCAACTGATCGACAAAAAGGAAGAGAAAATAAAATTTCATTACTCGTGACTAGTTGAACGGCATTGTATGTTATAAAGGAGATAATACATGGGATCCATCGAATACGATTACTGAATCTGTGTGCATGTTGAATCAAATAGAATTTTAGTGGGTATGCATGCCAATGTACACATAGAAGAACTGCGGGGCAATCTTTTACAATCAACGCATATGTATTTTAGGTGGGAACGTGACGTGGGAGGGGAAAGACGTGATTAAAACTCTAAGAAGGTAGAATTAGCTCTTTCGACTGGGTTATTTGCCCATTTGGTAGCGCCGTACTGGAGGGTTATACGAGTGTATAGGCTGTTAATTAACCATGGTCCATGGATTCCAGCGTGAGCTACAAAAGGTAAATACCCGCAGCGCCACAATCCCCAGGTCGATTCTTGGAGGAGGGTACTGGTATGTGCTTGAGTGCTTCTACTGTTTACTGTTTAGATTTGATCTATGGAAACTGGAAAGATATCGTGAGGCAACTCTTTGGATGTTCAAAAGAAGATAATTTCTTAAATAAATTGTCCTCTATTTGTATTTATCAAAAGAAAAAAAAAAGAAGTCTTCTATTCGTTCTGGACTGCTGATTTTTGCTATCTTGTCAGGGGCCCTTCCAAATTCCAGTCATACGTCCTGATCCTCTGAATTGTACAATAGTCAATAGGTGGTGAGGCGTGGCTAACTGCACTAGACTACAGTCCAACATCGCCCTAGACCTTTTGTATTTTTGCTAGGCAACCTTACTCAGCCCCAAGCAGTGCAAATGATTTGAGTATAAATTTTGAACTATTTTTATTTCAAATTTTAGCTTGTTCTATTTGATCGCTGTACAAATGAAATAAATGAACACATGGAGTATAATAAAGTAAAATCCAAAACAAAATTAAACAAGCATTTGCATTTTTTATATTTGCACTAATTCTAATAAATTTGCACTGCAACTAAACACAGCCTAAGGGGTGGAATCAGGAATAAGACTTGACCACCAGAAGCCGAAAGACGTGGATCAGAACAATTGCTGGCAAGCCTTGACTCGATGCAACTCTTGGATCACTGACAAGTGACAAAAAGGAATCCAATCTAGAATTCGACCAGCCTATCCCAACTGCGTACTTGATGTTGCTATTTGCAGTGGGAATTAAATGACAAATTTCTTTCTAAGAGCCAAACTTAACTCCTTATTTTGACTACTAATCTCCCACAGCACTCTCTTTGTGTTGTTGGTGGCTATGCAGTAAATGGAATAAAAACAACCTTCACCCCCCCTCCCCCCACCCAAAAAAAAAAAATCATGTCAATTATCCAGGTTCAAAAGGATATACCCGATTTGTCCAAAATGGGTTTGTCGCCGGCGCCGCATGTCGCGTGGGTTCGGTGAATTTGCCGGCGACAAACAGTTTCATCCTCCTTTTTAGTAAGGTTTATGGAGTATGACTTGTATGAGCGTGATCCTCGTTTTTAATTTTACTGGGAGCCCATGCCAGGCCACCCACTTCGAGGCATTATTAATTCAATGGTGACTACCAGTGACCATGATTCCTGTACATGCGCCAGCATGTCTCATTGCCTTTGATTCCTCCATCCCTGTATACAACATGTACTGTCTTTATCAATTATCACACGCATGACACACCACCGAGTCCCTCAGAGCATCACAGCCTCAGCCCCTCAGTCCCTCACACAACACAGCGCAAAAGGGCACCGACTCCGCATCAAAATTATAACTGAAGAGAGCATCAGTAGTCAGTAGACAGTAATTGATGATAGCGTTCCACTGAAAAAAACGTATTTATTTTCTGTTGTTTTCTTTCTATTCTTTTAACTGGAGAGTGGGACACCAATATAGAATGAGCAAGGCGTGCTCTATGGACTATGGGCTCAGTTTCAAACTTCAAAGTTGACATAACTTTGAAGGACCAACCGACAAAAGCTATTTACTTGTCAGCTCTGTTTTCCATAACAGAAATCCATCGAAAAGAGAGAAAAAAATACTTGTCTCCCACGCGGTTGGTAGGGCTGTTTATAACAAGACGCAAACCGATCAAACCTTTCAATCCGGCCCGATCCAATTTGAGTTGGCCGGTTTTTCTTTAGCATCGGTTAGTTTTGGATTATAAAAAAACATAAATCGATGGTTTGGTTTGGTTTCGGTTTTTATTTGTAAAAACCGAAACCGAATCAACCCGAATCGACTTAGATATTATATTATATTATATATATATCTGATATATTTCAGTTTTAATATATGTATATATATATATATATATATCAGCTTTATTTCAGAAATATACATATTATATATAAAAATTCTGATATATAAAATATCAGTTTTAATTCATCAAATCTTTTTTAATTTCCAGGCATCCAGCCTTTGCTTTCTTAGACTTAAATCATTTACCGTTCACACTGAGAGAATCATTCACAAAAGTGACCCAAACCAATTCAAACCGACCAATTTGGTTTTACTTAATATTGGATCGATTTCGATTTCAACCGACTAGATCGGGTTGGTTGAAAAAACACTAATAAACTGACTCAACCCGACATGTGAATAGCCCTACCGGTTGGAATAGATGCCTATAAGATCCATTTTACATAATTATAGTGCTTAAGGATTTAAGATTTTAAGGGCAAGAGGTTAAGAATTTAGATAATAGGATTTAAGGTTTTAGGGCTTGGATTTGAAAATCAAAAGTGATCAACGCTTTGGTCCGACCATGATAGAAGCCAAGTATTGCCCAGAAAAGAGATGTTCAAATAAATGAACATTTCCTTTCCCATCATAACTTATTTTTGGAATGAAAATAATTGTGGGCATATTATTGGTTGACACGGCTCTGGGGCCTCTCTCTTTGTAGTCATGCTGAAATTACTAGTTGATACCCATCAAATGGAGGATTCTACCTACTATGTTGGAAACACTTGGTCAAGGTCAATAATTATTCAATGGGCCAAGGCTTTTTTTTTTTTTTTTATTGTGTGTGTGTGTCTTAAATCATGTCAAAATATGTTGAATAATCAATTATCTCACTTATAAAGGGAAGGTTTGAGGTTGATTCAGTAGTTGTTGAGAGATGGTTAGCCAATCCCCCTACAAAATAGGAAACATGCATAAGATCAAACCTGCATAATTACCATATTAATGATCTTTTAAAGCTTAAGGGGTGTTCGACAATACAAATGGTTCTAATTTATAAAACAAAAGCAACTGCTACATCAACAAAAATATATTATCATTAGTGACATGATAGCTGTTCTATTTAGAAAAACCTATTCACATGATCAAACACTCCCTTAGTATGTTGGTTTTGTGTCTTCTCTGACACATCTTCACCATTCCAGACTGTTCCATACGATTTCTTTCTTTATAGCATAGATTATGTATGCAACGTATGTATTACGTAGTTTAAATTGAAAATTAATCGGAGAAACACCCGATGCAGAATTCTGAATTCCAACCCCCTACTATTAACCCTCTCCCCCCCTCTAAAATACATTCTGCCCGTGAATTTAACATCAATTAACGGTCAGGATGCATTCCTCTATACTCGGACTATAAAATTCTGATATGAGCTGATTGGTCATTCTTTCAAAATTAATTAGATAAAGAACGAGATCCTTGTGACTGTGACCATATATGTATTTATACCATTACCACGCGGTCAAAACTAATTAATGAATATACGTTCATCATTAATAAAATAATAAATAATAAATAATGTGTATGACAACAAGGCAAATTCCTTGATACTTAATTTTTCAGGTCATACACGGCTGGACCCAAATACTTAGCATATATTTACCCGTCTTTATACATTCTTAATTTCTTTCTCAGTTGGGTTGGGGCTTTGGCTTTAAATGGGTCGGATCTGGTTCGATAAACTTGATTCCGGTCCGATAAGATAGTACTAGTGTAATAATGTGGTATTGGTTTGGGTCCTAGAATTGGCCTACTTGTCTCATTCCACTTAGGGATGGATCCGAGTCCATCTGAGTCAAATTTTTAACTATTCCAGCTTGTCTCACCAATAAAAGGCTTGAGCTCGAACTCGATTGTAAATCAAACATCTTATAAAAATAAAAAATTATATTTTATTTTATATATATAAAATTTAAGAATTATATTAAGCTCATGAATCTTATGAGCCGAATTTAATTAGGCTTGAATTCGGTTCAAAATTCAATTTGGTGAAGCTAAATCAAACTTTTTACGAGACAAACTTGAATAACTTATGAAAAATTCGACTCATGTCCTCCTTCCTTGTACAATCTGAAAACAAAAAAAATTTTATTTCAATATAAGTTGGAATAGAGGCACAGATTTGGAGCAGAGCCAACTGCAGAGGGTTGTATTTGTAACCATAGTTTTTAAAACTGGACTGGACCGGACGGTTGGAATGGAAAAACCAGGAATAGGTCAGGTGACTGGTTCCATTTTACCCTAGAACCGTTATTTCGCCAAAAGCTATTGATTTAGTCAACAAACCATTGACTCGAGTGATCAAATCGTTTGAACCATCCAACAATTTTAGCCATTTTTATTTATTTTTATCAGAATGAGCTGTCTGTTTAGTTCAAACGATCAGAACATTCAACCCGGGAACCGGATTCGATTTTAAAACCAAAACCTTGCTTGTAACAATATCAAATGAAGTTGGATGATATACATGATGAGGTTGGCAGTGACAGTGATGCAGACGGCAACTCCGTTTACGGTCTCATCCCACTGACGTGGTGCTTAACGTTGCAACACTCAGCAGGTTGGGTCCAATACGGGTTTGACCCAAAAGCCACTCCAACTCCAACTCAAATACAACCCGACTAGATGGAACTCTAAACAGTATAGTTTTGTTTATCGTATTGATAATGAACACGACGTTATGGCCCACACCGTTTTATCAGAGATGAATGCTCCATTTCTACTCGCACTCGTCCATGTCTATAGCTGTGTAAAGGCCTAAAGGGGCAGGAACAGATCACTCAAGACTCGTTGTGGGGAGGCCTGCAACTGGATCAGGATTACCATTACTTTTTATTTATTCCCTTTTATTTTTCATCTCATCCCTGACGTTTCCTTCTCGATCTCTATCTATCAAACTCAAAGTCCATGATGAATGCTCGTCTCTTCCACAACGGCTTCAGAGAGTTCAGACCCACTTGAACGTGGGGCAAAAAGGTGGGATATAAGCTAACTCTCTCCCACTTCCAATTCGCCTTCGCCAATTCCCAACTCGATGGATTCCTATTCATCTAAGCCCTCTAAGGATTAAGGTTGGCGACTCAAATGGCTTCCCCTGTTCTTTGACAACATTGTCTCTCCATCCCAGGTTCGTCTCTTCTCTCAATGGTTTCTTTCTCCTTTCTCCTTTCATGTTTTCTTCGTGTTTCGATTTTCTTTCTTTTCCTCTATGCCAACAACTCTCACTTTTTTTTTTTTTATATCGTTATTTTTATTATTTCCTTTTAATTTATCTTCCTTCGACAAAGATGGTTCGTCTTCTTTTTTTCTTCCCTGTATTCTCATTCGTTTCGACCGTCTTTATCTTTCTTTCTTCTTCTTCTTCTTTAGCGTTTGAATTTCATCTTACTTGGAACACTTTTCTATTGGTCTCCGTTCAATATGAATCGAATTTATTCGTCTGCAGATCTAGGTTGTTCTTCCTACTGTATTTAGTATTTACAATCAACGTCGATCGTTTGCGTACCTCAGAAAAAAGTGTCGTAATTATTTAGTTCCTCTTTTATTAAATAAATTAATTAAAAACAATTAAAAAAACTGATAAGTAGAACAGCGAACTTCCGCCATCTTCGGTATAATAAAAAGAGAAAACAGCTGTTTAACTTTTTTTTTAAGTTTTAATAGTTTTGATTTTCTTATTCCAATAATAATAATAATAATAGTAGAAATAAATAGGGTGAGAATAGTCCAGATCTGCTTTATTTGTCATACAGTTTCATTCTCAGTCTGTCACTGGTATCCCGCTGCATGTATCATAGGGTTTCTCTAGTTTTGCCACAAGACCCTGCATCCGCAGATGGGAGACATCTCTTGCACTCTATATTTTGATACTACTAGGGAGATGTTTATGATGTGCGGTTAAAAGTGTCGTGAGTTGCGACCAGCATGTGTTCGTTTTGTGATCAGTAGATACGAATTCCAGTTTTTTTTTTTGGCTCGAGTGATAATTTGATCGTCCAAATTTAAAATGCAATAATACAGTATTTGAATTATCAAAATGTGATAATTTAGTATTTGAACTTTTAAAATGTGATAATCCATTATATAATCAACTGTTGAATAATATTGGGAAAATCTATAATACATAAAAGATATAGTATAGAAAGAGTTTTGATCAATCAAAACCCTCCATGAATTTTGATAAATAGCATTGATCCTATTTGAAAAGTAAAAAATGCCATTTGAATGCTATTTAATTCTCTTTATCAACCATCTAAACATTGATAAAAACTGAACGGTTCAAAATCTTTCTCTTCTATTCAATATTTAGAATTTGGGATTATTTATTTTATTGTCAATGTTTGGATGATTGATAAAGAGAATTAAATGACATTCTTAAGGCATTTTTGACTTTTCAAATGTCATTTAACGTTGATTAACAGGCTGTTTAACGGCTAATACTATACTGTCATATTTTAATATTTGATTCATATTTTGAAAGTTTAGATACTAAATTGTCTCATTTTAAAGTTCAAGATCAAATTGTCACTCGAGCCAATAATGATCAGAAATTTTCCCTTACGTAAATGATAATAATTCTCCTTGTTTTTTTTTACTTTCTTTTTATTTTTTAGCGAGCGCTCCGGCCACTCGAATAATAAACGTAGCATCTTTACCAGCTCAGAATCTTAATTTTGAGTTGAAAAAAAAGGAATTTTTGCGTCCCAGCGTCAGTGATTACGCCAATAGGATGGCCTTCATTCGTTAATTTCCAGTAATAAGCAAACTGAGTTCGTGCATTGGACCAAAGTACCTAAACATCCCATTATACTTCAGTCGTTGGCAGGCCCAAGATTATGTGTTTGCTTTTATTGTCATTTATCTGAAAAAAAATGTACTAATTCAACGCCATATAAATATTTTTCCTAATAGAATTTAAAATATTGTTTGGTTATATGTTAAAAAATTATTTTTCTTGAGTTGCTGGGGAATTTTTTTAATGTTTCCCCAACATTAATTCTTTTTCGCTCTCCATGGTGAGAAGAGATATCTACAATTCAATAGGAGCCAAAGTTCTCTTCTAATAAAGAATGTTAAAAAGCATTTTTATACAAGTTTTCTTGTTTTTCAAGATTCACGAGGGGCCAAAACTTATGGATGGGCTATAAAGGGGCCAACCATTGGTGGATGTAGTATATGTGGAGATTTTTGGATCCCCTGACAGATTCCGTTTTCCTCCAAAACTGTTTTTCTCCCTAAAACCATTGATTTTGATCAGCAAACCACTGAACCGGTCGGTTAATTATTCTAACGGTTTTGACCATTTTCTATTTTTTTTTAATTTTTTGTTCGAATGGGCCAGCCATTCAAGTCGAATGATCGGACTGTTTGAACCAATAACCGGACCCCTGACCGGTTTGTTTTTAAAAACTATAATCATATATATATGTTTCATGAAGCTTCACAACAATATAGTCCATTCCTCAAGCAGTTTACATCAGGTAGGCTCAACTATATAAAAACATTCAATGAATACTTAAATTTTTTTTTGACACCTATTCCTTAAAATACCCTTATTTCAGTCTAAAATACCTTATTTCAGTCTAAAACCTGCTCACTTATATTGTGCTTACTAAATCCGATCCCTCACTCAATACCCCAATTCTGGTGGCAGAGACCAGCGGGATTTTATTCCAAGCCTCCGCTACATACAACAGAATCTACCAACTGAACCATCGTCAGTCGGTGATCATGTTAATTTACTTGCAATTCAGATTATTGATTTTTTTAGTTGAAACTTTGTCACTTATGATAATCAATATCGCTGTTATCAGGATTTTCTTATTTTTCTATCCGAGCATCATAAAACAAGTGTAACTAGTTCGCAAGGGAAGAATCGAAGGCAGTAGCAAATCAGAACAAGAAAGAAAAGAGCCAAATACGTCATTATCAACGTCCTTTTAGCAACACAGCGAAAAGAAGGGAAAGTGGGAAACAAATAAAAAAAAAAAAACAGGAAAGATGGGTTTCTGGACACTTTTCGAAGTGGCTTCCATGCCAATAATGCAGGTCCTCCTCGTCAGTATTCTAGGGGTCCTCATGGCAACCGAATACTTTAATATACTGAATGCTGATGCTCGACGATACATTAACAAGGTATTCATGCACTCGCATGCACATTCCCAAATATATTATTTGCTGTACATATTTACATTGTTCAGGGTATTAAAGCCTATGATCTGATCTGATGAGAACCTTTGCCCAATTAATGCAGGTTGTGTTCGTTGTATTCACTCCCTCACTCATGTTTGCATGTCTTGCCCAGACTGTCACACTCCAAGACATTATTTCATGGTAAACTACATAGTACATTTCAAAAATTACTAACGAAGAGAGCGATAGAAGCAAATTTATATTGTTTGATTTACAAACAATCTCTCTCTCTCTATATATCTCTGAGGATGATACATATATATGTGAATACTATTTATCTTAATTTCACTTATTTTTTTCTTTATGCTACATTAGGTGGTTTATGCCGGTTAACATCGGGTTAACCTTCTTAATTGGAGGAGTTCTTGGATGGATTCTTGTAAAAATATTGAAACCCAAGCCGCATCTAGAAGGCTTGGTCATTGCTACATGTTCCGCAGGTATATAATTAATTAACTAGTTTTCATCTCTCTGTTTAAGAGCACTCGTATGAAGTTTGGGTTCTCATTTTCTCATTTTTTTTTCTAAATAGGAAACTTGGGAAACCTTCTTCTGATAGTCGTGCCTGCAATATGTAGCCAGGATGGTAGTCCATTTAGTCATGGCATCTGCAACTCCGTTGCGCTTTCCTATGTGTCTTTCTCCATGGCGGTAAAGCCATTGATATCTCTTCTTTTTATTATATACCATGTTCTATCTATGATTATGAATTATTGGCTTCATCCTATTATATTGCTTAGAATCAAAGCACTCGGAATAGAGTAAATGTGGTACATTGTTTAAGGAGTTACAAACAAACTTAGGTCTAAACATTGATGTTTGTCGAGACGTATGTTTGACATTTGAGTAAAGAAGAGTTTTTGAGAATCGACTGTGTTAATATAGAGTTCTGTGAATTTGGTGCCTTTTAAAAAGTTATGACTCAGACAACCTGGTTGGCCTCATCACTTGGACTTGCAGCGGCCACTTTGTGCAAAAATTGCCAACAGTTAGAACCGTATTTAGTCTACCCCTCCCAAGACTTCGGAATTTTAGGTGGTGTCAATCGGAGTGGATTTGGTCCAATCCGATGCATATTTTGGATTATTTTGGATCGGTCCAATTTAATGTCTGAACCGTCCAATCTGTTTAAATTTAATTTGTTTTAATTTATATTGGTTTCAATCCAAATCCAGTTCATTTACATCTATGTTCTTGTTATATCAATAGACCGGATATTGGCTTAATCCAACCAAATCCAATATAAGTTTATTACGGACGGACCAAGTCCAGTCTAATCTAATAAATATTTGGGATAAGTGGATTGTAATCCATCTCATAAATCTGAAATTGCAACTCCCTCCTTGTATACTAGTAGTCCCCCTATAAACCGCATCCTGCCGGTAAATTTGACATCAATTTATGGTCAGGATTCAGTCCACCCCTAGAAATCTTAATTCCATTCTAAAGATAGATTAAACTATAAAAACCCCTAAATATTTTAGAATGAATTGATCCAATCCAATATATCTTATTGGTCCGTCCAATCTGTCGATATTGATTAACCGGTCCATTGACACCCTTACCCCGAATAACTGGACTAACAATGGATAATTGCTTTATGGTTTCAGATTTCCAGTTTGAATTCGGGTGAATTGCTAGCCATAAGTTGAAGTTATAGTTTCTTCAATATCTAAGGCTCAATCATATTATTGTCATACAGCTTGGTGGTTTCTTCATTTGGTCTCACACGTACCATCTAATACGAACTTCGGCACTAAAGTACAAAGCACTTCAAGAAGGTGAGTCTACCGTAAAGGTGCCAAACGCTGATTTAGATGCTAGAAATGAAACTCACCTTCTCAAAACAGAAAATCAAGAAAGGGCAGTGACAGTGGTAGTAGTGCAACCAGTGAAGCCCATTGACGAAGATAAAGAAAGCCAAGTTGTAAGTGATTTTCTGTTTTGAATTCCTTAAAATACAGGGGAAACATTTAATACTAAAAAAATTAGAATAATCAGTTGAGTGAGAAAGCGGGAAAAGAGAAGACGGCATTCTGGGAAAAGCTGAAAGGAGTTCTTCATGGCATTCTGAAAGAGATAATGGCACCTCCGACCATTGCTGCAGTGAGTTTCTTTTCTTTTTTTATCCCACTATATATAGGTGCTTCAGAACTCAGAAACTCTTAAGTATATTTTGTTATTGCTATATTAACGCCTTTGTATGTTGTACCAGATCGTGGGATTCATCTTCGGGGCGACGCCTTGGTTGAAAAATCTTATAATCGGCAATGATGCTCCTCTAAGAGTGATCCAAGGCACAATTAAACTATTAGGGTATGCATCACTCAACTAGGCTTAAACTCATCAGTTAACAAATCAATATAAACAAGCTCATGCCAATTACTAAAAGTTGTTCCTTGGCTAGCTAGAGAGGTAATTACTTGCATTTAATCAAAACACCCCTTCAGAGTGTCGCCGAGGACTTGTTCTTTCTCTTGAATTTTTCAATGTTATCAGTTTAATAAATTAATGATGTCTTGTCGTATTGGGTATTTGACAATTGGATTTCATTTCCACGGTGTTGACACCAAAATCTGCTGGCTTTGTGTAGGGACGGCACGATACCATGCATTACCCTCATACTTGGGGGTAACCTCATCCAAGGTAAAATCATGTTTGCAGTTTGGTTGCCATATTCAGTACTCAAAAAGAGTCCGAGGCACAGCCTTAATACGTCAACCGAGTCCTAATTCTTTCCACAGGTTTGCGCTCCGCCAGATTAAAGCCCATGGTCATTATAGGGACCATTTTTGTGCGGTATATGATTCTCCCTGTAATTGGGATTGGCGTTGTCAAGGCAGCAAGTAACCTTGGTTTAGTCCCATCGGACCCTTTATTCCTTTACGTGCTAATGATACAGTTTACTACGCCACCTGCCATGAACATCGGTATGCAATTGCCTCAACATACCCTTTTGATTTGTATGATACAATTGACTTCAACAAAACAAGGCATCTTATTAATTTGTTCCAATGCCATTACAATTTACCCGAGTTTGTTTTGAAGCTCATATTTTGATGTTGATGATGATGACCATGTAGGAACCATGACACAGCTATTTGATGTGGGTCAAGAAGAATGCTCCGTCCTTTTCCTGTGGACATACTTGGCTGCAGCGTTTGCCCTTACAGTTTGGTCCACAATCTATATGTGGATCTTGAGTTGAAGATTGGCTGTTATTTCTGGCCCAAGCTGAGAGAGATCCTCTCATCTTCCCCTAATTGGAATAGTCATTTTTAGGCTAATTGATAGTAATTAATCATGTACAGTTTTTCTAATTTCCTTATTTAATTTCTATTTCCATTATTCTTTTTTTATATTGATTTTTAATGTTTAAATGCATTAGTAGATTTTTTTTTTTTTTTTTGGGGGGGGGGGGGTGAGTCATTAGTAGAGTTTTGTGCAATGAAATGGCCAAAAGATGAGAGTGCATTCGTTAGAGTTTTGTATGTATATCAATGTTTTATTGCCAAGCTTTCAAGCGAGTATGGTTAATTAGGGGAGAAAGTTTTCAAATTTCAAACGACTGTACTGTACTACTGTTGGTTGCTTGAAGAAGATCGGAAGGAATTTATTTCGCCTGTCGTCTCCAGTTTAAAGTCTAAAACCTTTCTAATCCTTGATCCGTGGTCTATAGAAGGTAGAGTAAGCGACAAACTTTCGAAAATAAACAAGAAAACGAGTAAGGAAAGTTCCTGAATTGGCTATATCACCATCCGTAATGATTTCAGGCCCATTCATAATAGGGCAGAGAGGGAAAATTTCCCTTATGTTCTTGGGCTACGTATTTAAGTTGCGATGAATTTCGGTGTTGCTGAAACCTAAATCCTGACCGTAAGCTTGCTAGATCAGGGGTGGATTCAAATTGAGTTCAACTTGATAGAAAAATATAAGGATTTAGTTTGGGCTGGAGCTCTGTTGAAGTTAGAAATATTACCTCAAATTCGTTTTGTCTCAAAAGTTCATATATTTGAATTCGACTTGGCTCAAGTTTGAGGGTGAGTATATTAAAAATGATACATATAAATATTTATTATTTAATGATATATATATATATATATATATATATAATTAAAAATATTATATATCTAATATAATATAAGCACAATTATGCAGTCAAAATTTTATTAGATTCAAGCTTGGTTTGATTAATAAAAATTAAACTCGAATTCGACTCAAAAATTGATTTAAACCAAATTGAATCAAGCTATTCACAAGTTGAACTCAATTAACACATGACAAAGCTGGATAACAAATGCGGAAATAACTCCCATCAAAAGAGTCGGAGTATGCTGGAAACAGGATTGCAAATCGGGGTAATAACACCCGATCAAAATTAAATACTTCTGATTTCATATCAATAGTTCGGATATGATTACCGGACAATGTTGTATCTATCTAGCGGATCTCGACTCCCGTCATGCATCAATGTAGGTATTGCACATCATTATTACATCACGGGGAAGAGGGGTGAGGACTGCGATAACTGGACACGGAGAGCTTATGTATGGACAAGTCTGATCCCGCGCCTCTTTTATGGACGGATGCCAAATCAACATCTCAAGTCTCAATTAGTGGGCCATTAACCTGAAATAGACAATTAAAGATAATAAATATAAAAATCAAAGTTCATTATTATTATTATTATTATTTGAAAGTTAGAGGATCATATAAGAAGTGGAGAACGGCCGAAAATGATAACTAATCATATGCACTTACTGCTTGGACATTATGATTGGTTGGTTCCATAGCTCGGAATACGATTTCAGCTAAGGCGAAGGAGTATAGATGTAAATATATATTTGTATTTTGTATTATTTTATTTATACATATTTGTATTTGTATTATTTTCAAACTATGTCTAAGTCTGTGTTTAGAAATGATGTAAATAAGTGTGAATGCAAATATATAAAATGTAAAATGATTCATATAAATTGTAAAATTGAGTTAGTTTTGCATTGACAAATTTACCTTCTTACCAAATAGATTTTTATGTGTAATGGATGCAAATATGAATTTCAATGAAGTATATGCTTCTTTTTTTTTTTTATCAAAAACCCACTTAAATGCAAATTTATATATTTTTTTATTGATATACTTTTACATCTTATTATCAATGTAAATATGCATTGGTCTGTCATTTGTCAATGTATAAATATAATGTTGCCAAATACAAGCAAAAGTGAACCAAAGTGCAAATTTACCCGGGATTTACACTTCATTTGCATCTTTTTCAAATGCAACCTAATGAGCTAATCATCACTCTATATTGTCAAGAGCCTGAATTTCCATACAACATGTGTCATGTAGATTTTATGGAAAAGTACACTGCAGAATTCAAAATTCCACTACAATCCTTCATAATTTAAAATGATAAACACCCCCACTCTAAAACATCAATATCTGCCCGTGCATTGGCATCAATTCTAAGCTGGCACCTACCCCAACTGTACTGTGGGGCTAAAAATTCTTAGGGTGTGCTGAACAATCATTCTCCTTAGATTTTAATAGCGTCATTCATTTCACTACTAACTTTGGCGTTTGAATAATGGCTCCACAGGTTTTAATGGCGGTGGGATTCTCCCTAAAGAAAAACTTTGTACATAATACACAGAATATGAGCAAGATCGGGTGCTATATAAACAAAATATGAGCAAGATCCGATTCAATCTTTACAAGATCATTCTCACACCATTTCTACAGCTACTTGCAATCGTGTATTGAGAATATCTCCATACTCATTATTATTTATGGGAGAAATTTCTAATACACAATTATAAAATGATAAACCAACCGAGGGCTGACTCGATGGTGTATTAGCTGATTTATTCCAACGTTAACATGGAAACAAATCTCGTAACCAGCAATTTAGAGAAAAAAAAGGGTCAAGGAAAGTTATTAATAGTTAATAGCACCGAATACTAAAAGACTACAAAATGATACGAGCGAAACAGAATTAATTGAAGACTGCATGAGATCCACAGCCATTTAACCTTGTGGGACATTATCATCGGTCCCACAAACTGTTCAACTAATCTTAATTCAGTGTGAGCATGGTCGTTTTAATAGTCTAGTTTAGGATGCATGGAATGTGGGCTATACCATTTTTAAGATGTGTCAACGGACGTTATGGGCTGGCAAGGCTTTTTTGGACTATTTGTGGTGTGGACTTCAACGCCTTCTCATCAGGGCTCATCTCTTTTCAAGACGTCATGGTCTGGTTTTATCTATGGGCACCTGTTCAACTAATGTTTTGGGCTGCCAAGCTAAATCTTATGGGCGTTTCCTTGTCACGATCGTTATGGTTGGAACTTGGAAGGGGATTTGACCGTCTCTTGGCCCCATTTCTGCTCTGGACTTTGAAGTTTTGAATTGCCATGGGTTGGGGTTCCTTTGGCATTTTACCTCCGCAAAAAAATCCGAAGTAAGCAAAGTTCTGTGTTAGGATTTGTTACGGGGATCTTGCTTTCTCAATTAATCCTTTGGACGTAAATGATCCTTCGGCTCAGTTTAGAAGCAGTATAAATGCAAATATGTATGGTATAAATACATACAAAATAATATAAAATATAAAGTTTTGCACTCAACATATTTTCATTTGTACTCCTTCTAAACTCAGCTTTCGTGTTGGCATTTCTGAACTTTTTATGCTATTTGAAGAGGACTCATGAATGGTTTAGGCCCTATTTGGCAATGTTTTCATTTGTTCCTATTCTTTTAGAAATTCGTATGTCAGAATAAGAATTTTATTTTTTGCTTCTTGGGGGTAATAGGGGTGTTTGGCAAAATGTTTTTTGAGAACATATTTTTGTTCTACGGAAATTAATGCCGTTAAAAATCGTAATGTTATTCTTACCTTTATATAGGTTTCCGTTGCACATTTAAGATTACAGGTGTTGGTCAAGTGTGGGGCATTTGTCACACCTTGAGACACTTGGTATTTGGCCTTGAACACTTGGGGCCCGGTCAGGACACTTGTGGCCCAATTAGGCCACCTGGGATTCAATGAGGGCTACCTGTTAGATGATATGGCCATGTGGTGCTCGGTGTAGCACATTGGGCTAAGTGGCATGCCATGTTACGAATGCATTGTGTAGGCCTGGGGCCCATTGATGTCTTGTGTGTCGATTATTAAGCCCAAGGTCAAGCTTGGTCTCCAATATTCAGCTCGCAAGTTAGTCAATAGCCCTCCTATGCATGCCACGTGTCAGGTAGACCGAAGGTCAGTTTTACTCTAATAAAAAACAGAAATGGCATTTGTATAACGAAACTATTTCTTAATATGAACAAATAAATTTAGATGATGGAAACTCAATATATGATTTTTATTGAAGATTAGTTTGGGTTAGGAGTGAGTATTCTTCGGTTAAAACCGAAATACCAAATCAAAAATTTCGATTTTGGTTTTTTCGGTTTCAATTTT
This sequence comes from Nelumbo lutea, assembly GCF_056320005.1. Lineage (NCBI taxonomy): Eukaryota > Viridiplantae > Streptophyta > Magnoliopsida > Proteales > Nelumbonaceae > Nelumbo > Nelumbo lutea. The sequence goes on from NC_142688.1 coordinate 1,186,232, forward strand.
CAAAGTTAGAATTTCGGTTAACTGAAAAAACCAAATTAAATGAAATCTATTATATAATATATAATATATAATATACAATGTATAACATTTAATATATAATATGCTATATATTTATATATTAATATATTATATATAATGTATTATAATGGCATTCAATTTCATAATATATATTATAGGTTATAATATATAATATTATATATATTAATTAAATTCGGTTTTTAACCAAAATAATTGAAATTTTTGGTTTCAGATTTCATTTTTTATTTTGGTTTATTTGGACCAATTTTTAATCGAATAAATCGAATGCTCACACCTAGTTTGGGTGAATCTAGCTAGAGCGACGACAAGTAAAATAGAGCAATGACGAGTAAACCAGGTACGATGAGAAGAAATACACCTACCTATTTATGTGAATATGGCTGGAAATGTTGCTAGAACTTTGTACCATTCACTCGCCGTCTCGTTGTTGACGCAACAAGAGCCAAGGGAGTTCCCTCCTTTGAGATGTGCAGCAACAATGAGGTAGTGTCAAATGAATGAAAGGTGGTTGTGTTTAGGGCTTGTTTCTATCATTTCGCATGAAATACCAAATATACCCCTTCTCTCACATGGAAATCGATGGCATGTGTTCGTTAATATGCATTAACGTTGTGAGAATCACACATTCTTTGGGAACACGATCTTTGAGAGTGTCGATTTATCACTCCCAAAGAATGTGTTCTTTGGGTGATGTTCTCACGTGAGAATAACTTGCTTCTTTCATTTTTCTTGTGCCAAACGCGTTCTTACTCTGTAAGAATATTGGGAATGATAGAAGTGCTCTCACATAATGTTGCTAAACAAGGCCTTAGTGCTCAGCTTACTTCATCTCCTCACCAGTTTGGTTTGTTCCCCATTGTCATTTAGGATGTGTTTGGTTTGAATGAAAAGGTAGGGAAAGGAATATAAGGTAAAGAAACCCATGCTAAGTTTGCACATGTTTCCCTATCTCTCCTTACCTTTTCTTTCAAATAAAACATAGCCTTAATGTCTTTCATCTTGTTTGTTCTTGATTGGTTGGATCTTATTGACGAAATGTTTTATACATGATTTGTCTTGAAAAACAAGAATAAACATTTGTTGTTGTTGTTTGACAATTGGGTGCCATTAGATGCCATTATGCGCCACATAAGCTAAACGGTAAATAAATGGTTGGGTGTTGGGAAAACATTAAAAATAGTGTTTTCCCCAATGGTTGGTGATGTTGTCTGATCTGAGGTGTCTCAAACCGAGGACGTAGTCAGATAGTTTTGCCAACCAGATGAGGTCGAGGTGGAAGGACGAAGCCACAAACCAAGATCTGCAATCACAGGAAAAGTTAGAGGCTCGAGGAGTACTTATTCCTCGGGTAGGCACTTCGACACTCAAGCTTGTAGGGTAAAAGGGTTGGCTGGGATGAGCAGGTTGAGACAATGCTGGTTCCGAGCTGAAGAGATGGTGCAAAGAGGCGTTGAGTGAAGAGTTCAAAAGTCTCTTGTCTCGAGCGAGAAATGCCTATTTATAGTTGAATATCTACGTTCTAATCAGATAGGGAATCTAGGGTTGTCAGGATGAGGCCGTCTAACAAGGTCTTCAAGAGGTTCCATCTTCCCTAGTGGAATCAGTTTCCTTGTTCATGTGGGACACTCCTTTTTGGTTGTGCTCTTCCGTTACGTAGTTGATGCTAATATGGCCTGAAGAGGGTGGGCATGGAATCTGCCACATGGCACCCTTGGCTAGTTCGGCAATCACCAGAACAATTGGCTCTTACACAAACCAAGTGGAACATTTATCTAATAAATATCTTACCAAATAGTATTTTTTTTTGGGGGGGGGAGGGGAGTTCCAAATATTTCAATTTGAAAAAAAAAATCCACTCATTTTACCCTTAAAGTAAATTTGTACCGTTAAAAAATTCTCTTTAACCTGTTATGAATACAAACTGGTTTAATTTTGCGCTGACAAATTTTGTATTCCAACCCAACAGTTTTTGGTTGTAATGAGTATAGACACAGATTTGGAGATTGAAATTTGATGTAACCGCTTTCGGCCATGTACCAATGTTTTGTGATGTAAAATTTTTTGGCTAAGTACATTTGACCCGGTGGTGGCGTGCCTTAGTGACGAGCTACTTGGTGGCGAACTCCCTGGGGGAGAACTGCTTGGTGGCGAGCCCCTTGGTGGAGAGCTACTTGGTGACAAACTGCCGGGTGGCGAACTGCCTGGTGGCGCTCCCTGGTGGTGAACTACTTGGTGGCGAACTGCCTGGGGGCGAACTGCCTGGTGGCGAACTCCCTGGTGGTGAACTGCCTGGTGGCGAATTGCTTGGGGGCGAACTGCTTGGGGGCGAACTGCCTGGTGGCGAACTCCCTGGTGGCGAACTGCCTGGTGGCGAACTCCCTGGTGGCGAACTGCCTGGTGGCAAACTGCCTGAAAAACTCCCTGGTGGCGAACTGCCTGATGGCGAACTGCCTGGTGGTGAACTCCCTGGTGGTGAACTGCCTGGGGGCGAACTACCTGGTGGCGAACTGCCTGGTGGCGAACTGCCTGATGGCGAACTGCCTGGTGGCGAACTGCCTAGTAGGCGGCCGATGCCTTAGAGAATGCTGGAGCTCCTTGGTGCGGCGCAATCCGACTGCCCTCAGCATGAGGTGGTCTTCTTTCCTTTGTAGGCTGCGGGAGATGAGGGACCTGCGAGAACTTCATCTTTTCCTCCTCTTTGTAGGTGGCGGGAGCTGAGAGACCTGCGAGAACTTCATCTTTTCCTCTTCTTTGTAGGTGGCGGGAGCTGAGAGACCTGCGAGAACTCCATCTTTTCCTCCTCTTTGTAGGCGGTGGGAGCTGAAGGACCTGCGAGAACTGAACCAGAGGTCCCGGGGGTATTTTCCCGGTGGGGGCTCTCCGACGCTTAAGTTAGCACTCTTATTGTAGAGAGCTTTGAAGATAATATGAGAGAGCTAGAGAGCAGGGGTTACTTCCCTTTTTTCCCTCCCTCTCCCCTTTGGGGGGTGAGGTCTTTATATACCGGAGTCCTCGCGGGTTAGGTGGGTGAAAAGCCTCCAAACGGTAAGACTCGTCGCATCCTGTCAAAACCGGGGTACGGTGGTGAACTCCTCGAGGTCGTCAAGCTAGCGCTTGTGTCAGGCGGCCAGGTCGGTGCCTGGGCCGGGTTGTCAGAGGGGTGCCTGCGTCAGTCGACGGGTTAGTGTCTAGGCCAGGTCGTCAGGTCGACGCCTGTGTCAGTCGGCGGGTCAGTGTCTAGACCAGGTCGTCAAGCTGGGGCCTGTGTCAGTCGGCGGGTCAATGTCTAGGCCAGGTTCGTCGGTGTGCGCCTTGGCCGGATCGTGCGCTAGGCTGGTCCAGGTCGGCCAGGTCGCGCAGGCCGCACGCCGCACGTAGTTCGCGCAGGCGCGCGTCAGGCCGCGCCAGGCCGGCCAGACTGGTGCTTGGGTGGGTCACCAACTTCGTAAGTTTGTTGGCTGGGTGTTTTCCTAGTTGTCACGAGGTGCCACATGTCACAATTTCACTGGAGGGCCAAATCTTCCCTCATCAATAGCCCCCCACTCCCGAGCTGATAGTAACTCACCGAAGGGAGTAGATTTCTTTTGGCCCGTAAGTCGATGAGCTAGTAAGTGCTGATCCAATTACTAGTGTGGCCCGTAGGCTTTGGGAGCGATTCGTAGTCTACTCTTTTTTGACTTTGCCCGTGCCGGAGAGGCAACCGGGTCTTAAGCAGTAATGTGGCCCGTAGGCTTTTGGGAGCAACTCGTAGTCTACTCTTTTTTGACTTTTGCCCGTGCCGGAGAGGCGACCGGGTCTTAAGCAGTAATGTGGCCCGTAGGTTTTTGGGAGTGACTCGTAGTCTACTCTTTTTTGACTTTTGCCCGTGCCGGAGAGGCGACCGGGTCTTAAGCAGTAATGTGGCCCGTAGGCTTTTGGGAGTGACTCGTAGTCTACTCTTTTTTTGCTTTGCCCGTGCCGGAGAGGCGACCGGGTCTTAAGCAGTAATGTGGCCCATAGGCTTTTGGGAGTGACTCGTAGTCTACTTTTTTTTGACTTTTTCCCGTGCCGGAGAGGCGAGCGGGTCTTAAGCAGTAATGTGGCCCGTAGGCTTTTGGGAGTGACTCGTAGTCTACTCTTTTTTGACTTTTGCCCGTGCCGGAGAGGCGACCGGGTCTTAAGTAGTAATGTGGCCTGTAGGCTTGGCCTGCATCAGCTTCATAATGTCATTCACCTACTCCTACAAGAAGCTACTAGGGGCTCAACCTTCGGGGGCAACACTACTAACTTTAGGTCGCCAGCTCACACGGGAGCCTTGGAAGGCTCGACCAGTAAGGGCGCCTCTGTAGTCAGTTGGCCGCCAACTCCCGCGGAAGCCACGAAGAGCTCATCTTTGTAGGGGAGACCTTGCGGAGAGGACTGATGTGGCATTATCTGAATTGAAAGTAAGGTTGGTAGAGCTACTTAGTCCGTTAGCTCCCTGCATAGTCTCTGACTTCATAAAAAATGTAAACTATAAAGCGATAGCTTCAATTTCTAAAAAGTGAGGACTTAGTTTTGGTAAGATGAGAACTTAGGTTTTGTAGGATGAGAACTTAGCTTTTTGTAGCGTGTTCCCACAGACGACGCCAATTGATGTAACCGTTTTCGGCCACGGACCAATGTTTTGTGATGTAAAATTTTTTGGCTAAGTACCTCGTTATTTGACCCGGTGGTGGCGTGCCTTAGTGACGAGCTACTTGGTGGTGAACTCCCTGGGGGAGAACTGCTTGGTGGCGAACTGCCCGGTGGTGAGCCCCCTGGTGGAGAGCTACTTGGTGACAAACTGTCGGGTGGCGAACTGCCTGGTGGCGAACTGCCTGGTGGCGAACTGCCTGGTGGTGCTCCCTGGTGGCGAACTGCTTGGTGGCGAACTGCTTGGGGGTGAACTGCCTGGTGGCGAACTCCCTGGTGGCGAACTCCCTGGTGGCGAAGAGCTGCCTGGTGGCGAACTGCCTGGTGGCGAGCTGCCTGGTGGCGAACTGCCTGGTGGCAAACTGCCTGGTGGTGAACTGCCTGGCGAACTCCCTGGTGGCGAACTGCCTGATGGCGAACTGCTTGATGGCGAACTGCCTGATGGCGAACTGCCTGGTGGCGAACTGCCTGGTGGTGAACTTCCTGGTGGCAAACTGCCTGGGGGCGAACTGCCTGGTGGCGAACTGCCTGATGGCGAACTGCCTGGTGGCGAACTGCCTACTAGGCGGCCGATGCCTTAGAGAATGCTGGAGCTCCCTAGTGCGGCGCAATCCGACTGCCCTCAGCATGAGGTGGTCTTCTTTCCTTTGTAGGTGGCGGGAGTTGAGAGACCTGCGAGAACTTCATCTTTTCCTCCTCTTTGTAGGTGGCGGGAGCTGAGAGACCTGCGAGAACTCCACCTTTTCCTCCTCTTTGTAGGCGGTGGGAGCTGAAGGACCCGCGAGAACTGAACCAGAGGTCCCAGGGGTATTTTACCGGTGGGGGCTCTCCGACGCTTAAGTTAGCACTCTTATTGTAGAGAGCTTTGAAGATAATATGAGAGAGCAAGAGAGCAGGGGTTACTTCCCTTTTTTCCCTCCCTCTCCCCTTTGGGGGGTGAGGTCTTTATATACCAGAGTCCTCGCGGGTTAGGTGGGTGAAAAGCCTCCAAACGGTAAGACTCGTCGCATCCTGTCAGAACCAGGGTACGGTGGTGAACTCCTCGAGGTCGTCCGGATGGCGCTTGTGTTAGGCGGCCAGGTCGGCGCCTGGGCCGGGTTGTCAGAGGGGTGCCTGCGTCAGTCGGCAGGTCAGTGTCTAGGCCAGGTCGTCAGGTCGGCGCCTGTGTCAGTCGGCGGGTCAGTGTCTAGACCAGGTCGTCAAGCTGGCGCCTGTGTCAGTGTCTAGGCCAGGTTCGTCGGTGGGCGCCTTGGCCGGATCATGCGCTAGGCTGGTTCAGGTCGGCCAGGTCGCGCAGGCCGCACGCCGCGAATGAACTAAAAATCATCAAAAAAAAAAACATTTAACATCAATATATAAGACTGCCAAAAATTAATTCTAACCTTTAACAGAACTAGTAGAATGGGTATTTGAACCACTGGTTGATTAACCACAATAAGCATTGGGGTCCTGATTCAGCCCCAACACCTCAATGTATCAAGTTGGTAAGGAGGTAAAGTGGACTTCCCGTCAGGAAATCTTTATTGGTTGGTTTGTTTGAAGATTTGTTATTGTCTAATTGATTGCCATCCGGTAAATTCAGGTTAATATCTATACTTGCAGCTTAGGAGTTTGTATAGTGTAGCTCATAAACAATTGAACCAGTATTAGTAACTGTGCAAAGTACAATAATAAGCAAATATATATGTGAATAATTCAAGTTTTTGATAGGCTAATGGATTGCATCGGGTAGACATCAGTATGTGGGTTTCTTTTCCAGTTTTCTTAGCAAAAACCTATACAACGAAGATTGAGGCTGAAAATAAAATGTAAAATTTTCTTAAGCAATCACTTTGTGCTAAAATAAAAGAGAAGTACTAATAAAATTCCTACAAGGAATTGACAGTTGATTGGACCTAACATTGAGTAGTTTGATATGGGTTTGGGCATATCTAGTTATATGTACATACATCCTGAGATATCAACTGCAAGTTTGAAAATGATGACATAATCAGAATGAAATATAAATGAAGGTGCAAATATTTTAGACAATATGGATTCATACTCACAAATTTCAAAAAAAGAAATAATGGAATATAGTAGAAAATTTATGGGGAGATACAAATGAATAGTGAATTCCTTGGGGAGTCTAAATTAATAAAGTTTGTAACCAAAATTCAAAGACAGAATTAATGCATCATATAAAGAAAATAAAACAATGTTTTTCAGATATATGCTAAATAGGTTAGAATATACCTGGCTTTCTAATTGAAATCACTAATCTGAAAGTCTACTTATTCTATACTTTTATTACTTGTATCAGGGTTTCATTGAATTGAAAATAGAACTAGGCAAGAAATCCACCTAGAAAGAAATGTTTCAGACTACTTAGAATTTGTAAAAAAAACTGATGAACTCCTACAAGGAATTGACAGCTAATTGGACCTAAGATTAAGTAGTTTCAGATGAGTTTGGGTATATTTAGCTAGTTTCATTAATTAACAATAAATGCTAATTGACAGAATCAACACTTGATAGAGGTGAATCTTACTTGGATATAATAGCTGTCATGGCCATCTTTGTTGTGGGATGGTAGAAATAACCCTCAATCTTACTTGCATATCTTAATAAATAGTTTTCCAGGTCCATCCCACATCAACTAAAGCATATCAAGTAATATCGTATCGGGGTGTTTGCCCAATCGCACAACCCGATATTTGCAACTTTGTAGGGGTGAGAATGGGACAAAAACGCATTTGTTATTTGGCCCACTCTCATTTCCAATTTCCAGGGGTAATATTGGAATTGTATATAGAGTGTTAGACCATTGTAATTGCCCCACTTTGATAAACAACGTACGGCCTTATGGTAGTTAACTGGGAAAACAAAAAATATAGAGGATAAAAAGAGAAAATAAAATCGGATTTTTTTTGAAGAGTATAAAGTCAGGTTTTTTGGGTAAGGGGAAGGGTAAGCCTACCTGCATACGACCCAGGAAAAGGGTCTCTAAACACTGTATTCATAATTTGAAATTAACAGTTAACAGTTTTCTACGTGGTCGTATAGAAAACTGGTATATAAATCGACTACATTCTATTGTGCAATGATTTAAAAACGATCTAGAATCGATACTCTTTTGGCCACCGGTTTTCAGATTTCGGTTCAAATGAATGGTCTATTTTGATAAAACCCGAGTGAATAGATTATTAACTAATTTAATGATTTTTTGTCAAGAACCGGGTTTGAGAGAAAACGAAACCAGTTTACTGAATAGTTTCCAGGTCCGACTGCCTGGGTGAACGGCGGTTGGAAAACATTGTTATTGTGTATAACTTGTTCTGGATGCAGTAAAGGCCAAAATCTCTTCAGTCTTTTTTTTTTTTTTCCTTGCTGGGAAATCTCCACCAGCTCTCTTTCCCCTGTTTTCTATTGCTGAATCTAGGAGAACAATTGAAATGCTAGCGGCCATGATGGAAGGTTGGTTAATCATCCAACTCAAAATGCTATAGATGTGTGGGACCCATAGAAGACACACCAGAAGACAAAAACTGACTTGGGTAGTGTAAGAGGGAGTGCCGCTCTCGTGTGGTTCAAACTCAGAAGTTGCCATCACACGCTTCATCTTATCTCATATCTCTTGTCTTGATGTCTTCTCACCACACACACACACTGCTTTAGTCTATTAATTCCTACCAGATATGACGACATTACAGTACCAAAATTATCGAGATACCCATATATCTACTGTATATATACATACTCCCAAGATTTGCTTCCTCAAGGATTCTAGCCAATACAAGGCTTCCTTCTAGGATCTCTCTCTCTCTGAAATAAACTAGTAACTTCATTTCTCTTTTGGTTGCAGAGGCTTGATGTGTATGAATTCTCCGACGGACTACGATCCAGCACGTGGACTGTGACCTTTGGAAAGAATGCCAGAGAAGGGTCTTTCCTTGATGTGGTGACAGCCCAACTCGCTCCCAAGCGATCGAGTTGCAACTTCAGATATCAATTTCTACTTGGTTTTGGTTGATCTCTTGAGATTGTTCACTGGCAATTCTGATTTGAATCTGTTGATCCATTTACTGTAATTGTAAAGTTACAACAACAACAACAAGAGCTAACTGAGAAAGATAAATTACCACCTGATCAATCATCAACAGTACTTAGGCATGGCCATATATGATACTTAATTGCTCTTCTGGTTCATGCTGATCGAATTTGGGTTAACAGATTTCTTCCACTTCCACTTTATGATCCAAGTTTGAAATTAATGAACCTTTAACTATTAGCAAGGTTGCCGGTTCTAATCCTGTCTGGTGTGTTTTCTGATGGATATTTCATATTTGGGTGCAAATTGTCTCTCAGCAGTCTCTAGCTAGCTATTAAGTTGCCATCACACATGTCAATAAGCATCATACTCGCCAACTTTATTACTTTTTATGCTTTGTTTTCTTGCAGGCTGCACACCTTCTGAAATACGACTCGATCCATGCTAGGAAGTAGGAACCTTCAAGGCAGAAGTGAAAATTTTGGACAATGACATTATTTCCGTCGATGGTAATTAATAAACCAATCAAGCTAGGCTGTTCCAAACGGGGATCCTCTCAAGCTACGTACTTAGGGATTGGCATTGTTATTGAGGGGTACAATTCATTTCCTTGTTACATTTTTGATAGATACAATTTTGTACTCATGCAAATCAGGGAAAGGGTTTCATTCATGATGGGTTCAATTAATTAGGAAGATAACTAGATGGCTCCAACTGTTTCTTTCATTCATGCATGTTAATGAAATATAATGCTGTGATCAATGTAATTCAGAGTGCCGGCCCATGAACACTCCCACCTTGTATTGAAGTTTGTCTCGATCCAAAATTTCAACTGCATGCATGTGGGTACATGGATTACAGGGAACAGGAGTATTAATTCCTGGACGGCCTAGGTGCTGGTAAACACATTCGATCAAGCTGGTGTTAAAAAGGAGCTGATATTCCTCCAAATGAAGGGGATTACTACCATGAATTGTATGTGAGATTGGTGTTTCATTTGTAAGCAAAGCAAATCCGTCTTTTAATTTGATCGGTGGCCATAATGCTCGTCTTACAAGGGTTAAGCTGGTTTTTTCCATTCCAGTGTTCTTCACCTAACCCTTAGCCTATGTTTGGTTTGAAGGAAAAAGTAGAGAAAAGAAGGAAAATGTAAGGAAACATATACAATGTTTGTAAAAATTTTCCTACCTTTCCCTACCTTTTCCTTCAAACCAAACACAGCTTTAGCGATTTGTAATGAGAATTTGAGAAACAGAAACAGAAAAAGAAAAAAAGGGCTAGACGTTTTACTAAGAGCTGAACCATGTTTTATGTGTTTTTTAGCCCACAAACAAAACAAACGTTTGCTGCTAATAATTAAATTGGAAAAGAAAATTTCTGATGCTACGAATTACATTTTCCTTCCATTAGCCTAAATGCCTGATCGCTTCAGGTCTTCAGCCAAACCAAAACGGATTTTGCTTAAGCATGCATGGTCTCAACTCAAGTTGGGCCATCTTTCTTTAGCCCATCTACTTGTTTGTGTTAAACCTTGAAAGATGGGCTTACTATTACTTGGATGCAAAAAAATAGACTTTAGGCTCAGTTTGGAGGAGTACAAATACAAATATGTAGAATGCAAAACCTTACATTTTATATTATTTTGTATATATTTACATTGTAAATATTTATATTTATACAATTGTACTCTTTCTAAACTGAGCCTTAAGGTCTAAATAAAACTAGAATGGGCTTGGCTGAGATATTAGGGTGCAGATTACGTAATCTTATGATGAGGGTTTGATGAAAATACGATATTTAGACCAATTTTGTTTTATTTATGAATGTAAGGCAATTTTGTATTAACAATTACACATACATTAATATTATCGGACTCGTCTTGATTGCATTGGATCGGGGCTTGGATTTATGTTGTAAAAGCCCAGTTCAAAACTAATAAAGTGGATAGGGCCTACCCAAGTTGTAGTAGGTTGAAACTAGAAAACTTGAAATAGGAATTGGGATAGTGAGGTTCGGATTGGGTTTAAATGACCCATTTCTAACCCGACCCGTTACACATGACAACATTGAAAGTTTGTTAATATAGGGTTATCGAACATCGGGTAGGGGTGCAAATGGATTGATTGAATTGGGATAAAAACTGAAGATATCCAAAATAAATCCAATATCGGGTGGATTTATAAAACACAGTTTCTAATTTGATTCCTTTACATAATACCTGATCTATTAAAACATTATCAAGTTTATATAACACTAGTTAGGATCCGTACGGGATTTTTAAAGAAAAGTTGATATAAGACTGAGTATTTATATTAGTTTAATATAATTTTAATTAGGGTAAAATACAAAACCTCCCCTGTGGTTGCTGATAATCATAGAAACCTCTCTTCAAGTTTTATTTTAACAAAAACCTCTCCTGAACTTTTAAAAAACTCACACATACCTCCCTTCCGTTAGTGAACCAGACAGAAAATGTTCAACGATGCATTAATTTTTCAAAATAACCATCCTATCCTTTTAAAGCATTCTCACATGACATGAAAACGTCATTCCCACAAATTAAAGATTTTAAGTATGTAGACCATTCATGTGTGGCGGTGTCCTTTCTTTCAAGCGAAGACTTTGAATACTACATGAAGATCTATTCCATAATCCTTGGTCGAAACAGCAAGAAATCAATTGTCGACGTCTACCTCGTTAGCCTCGGCGGTGGCATGAACATCTCCCTCATCTTCTACGATTTCCAACGATGTCGCTTTGCCCTCCAAGGCGTCCTCCACCTCCCTAGTAACTCTCCCATCAAGATTGACTCCCAAGACCTTCTCCAGATTGGCGACAAGAAATTCTACCTCCTCCTTATTGTCTACAGCATCCTTAGAGGTTCTCTGCCCGCCACATCCCTCACTCTCCTCCACCCCTTCTGTTGTCCGCTACATCTACCCTTTGCATGGGTTGCGTTGCCTCCACCTTTGCATCACTCTTCCAAGAAGGGGCGGGGGTAGGACATCGAGTGATTATTTGGACGATGATGAGGAAGACACCAATAACACTATTGTTGCTAGTGCTAGCAAGAAATTACAGAGAGAATGGCATGAGATGTTTGGATATGGTGTATTGAGAGGAAAGACAGGGTCATCTGGACAATTAGAGAAAAAGTCAGAAACTAGGTCAAGAGCTACTGTGTTTTCTGATCTTTGTGGTCCACGAGAATGGATGCCCATGGCAAAACTTCATTTTGAGCTCGTAGAGCAATATGGAAATGTTTGGCATCAAAGGGCTGGCCTGTCAATGAATCCAAGGGGAGACCATGGTTAGGACTGCTTACAATGCTAAGGAATATCCAAAACATTTTGTCATCAACACACCGTCCAAGGGGCATGTAACGTTAGTTAGAGTTTGTCTCCTTGGTGTCCTTGCTTTGATGAGTTAACTTGCATGGTCGAGTATTTCCAATGTGATTCTTCCTGAGGCATGGCACCGGTGACCCTGAACCCCTTTTCTCTGTTTTTTCAGTGTTCTAGATGGGGTTGCTTTAAGGAAAAGTCTCCTCTTCAAAAAAATAGTGTAATTAATTATGGTGGGTACCAAAACCACATGTGATAAAGAGAGTAAGAAAATCATCATCCCTGCATATTCAAGTGTTAGAAGCCGCACAACTGGGACGATATAGGTGCCGAAGCAAGAAACAAGGGATGGCTGCATCGCAGTGATGAAGACAGAGGGCATTGGTTGGGAAAACCACACAGTTCATTACAAAGTTGTGTGCAACCCACATCTCAAATCTTGAATGGCAAATTGTTAAAGTTCAATGGATTGACTCAGCAATTAAGGATGGAAGATTGAAAGAAGAGGAAGAAATCGACAAAGAAATAATATGAAAAAACAGAAAGGAAAAGAGGATAAAGAGGTTTCTCCTTGAATGAATGGACTTTGGATGCGAGATTGCGTCCTGCGTTACTCCTCTTCCCGGATAAATTAGGATAGGGAAAGAAGGTGAAGAGGTTGACAGCGGAGAAGAAGAAGATAACATGTCGACAGAGGTATTTCAGTAAAAACAGATGCAAACCATTCGCAAAAGGGTAAATTGGGCATTTGGGAAAAAAATTATTCAACAGTTTAACATTTTCCGTCTTGGTTATTGACGGAAGGGAGATTTTTGTTGTATTCTTTAAAAAACTAAGGGAGATTTTTGCTAAAGTGAAAGAACAAGGGAAGTTTTTATGATTGTTAGGAACTTCTGGGAGCTATTTTGTATTTTACCCTTTTAATTATTATAACATAACTAATTAATTATTAATGATTATAATATTATTAGTTGTTAATTAACTTTTACTAATCTTGTTAAAACTTAGTTTCATTTATTTTTCTTATTGTAATATTGTTAGATAAATTTGTATTAAGTTTTAGGATAAATTGCTTAAACCTCCAAGATTGGATGGGCTTCTCACAGAGCATGCCCCATGGGTACCCGACAACCCATCCTCCTCCCATGTATTGGGAACATCTCCCCATGAAAAGCATGAGAGATGTCTCCAATGCATGGCCATAGGGGTGGATGAGTCGAGTTTCAAGCTGAGTTCGAGCCTAGTGAAGCTCGGCTCGTAAGCCTAGTATAATAAATAAATATTTTTTATTGTATACATACATACATACATATATACATACATATAATATAAATATAATAGTAAATAGTTTTTATAAATCTTAATTTATTGTTTATAAAACAAAATATATATATTTTTAAATTGGTTTACAGTCGAGCTCGAATTGAGCCAAGCTCAAACTTGCAAGCTTTGAATCGAGCCAAACTTGAGTTTGAACCTAACACAATTTGAGCGAGCCGAGCTCGAATAGCCAAGTATTTGTCTCAACTCGGCTCAAATCCACCCCGGGGGATGTGCTATGGGCCGTGTACTATGGGGAGCCTATCCGAACTCATAACCTCCCTCCACAATTTAGATAAATTATACAAACCAACCCCTTTCATTAGTTTGACATTGGGATGCCAATAGAAAATGATGATGTCATGATTTTAAACATAAAAGAAAAATCAATTTTGCCCAAGAATAATAATATAAAATTATCAAAGAACCATAAAAGCACAAAAAAAAAAAGAAATTTTAATGAAAGAAATAAAAATAATTATAAGAAATCTCTTCAAACAAAAGCTTCTCATCCTCTAGCCAAATGTTTATTGTTTTTGCTTTTTTCATTTTTATTTTTATCATCATTATTATTATTATTATTATTATTATTATTATTATTATTATTATTATTATTATTATTATTATTATCACCATAATCATCGTCTAAGCACTCAAAATTTTCCCAACCCTAAAGCTCAATTTGGACGGGTATAAAAACAAATATTTAGAGTGAAAAATCTTGTAATTTATATTATTTTCTGCACAAATTTGTATTTAAACTCCTATGCGATGTAAAACTTACTCGCCAGAAAAAAGAGCAAGGCAAAGTTCCATAGATCTGAGTGTTTTATATCTCTTCTAAAATGTTGCACCGAGATGGCATGTGTCAATATCAGATATTTCATTATGAATTTATGAACTAAACTAAAAGAATGGCTACTATGTATAATCATAAGCTCATCCCACTCAGAAAATTCCTTAGATTTCAAGCTCTTGAGGATATACTGGCCTTTTAAGGAGAGAAAAACACAAAAACGTTCCAGTTGCTCTTTTGGATTGAACTTTCGAGCAAGATCATTCTTGTGGAAATTACAGATTTCCAGAGGCTTTTTCTCTCTAAGATGGAAACTAAATCTTGGTAACTATTAAGATTTAGGGTATGTAATCATGACTTAGAATCGTGATTTATCATGCTGAACTATTTAGTTGGGATGGAGAAGAGAGAGAGAGAGTTGTTGAGTTCGTTAACTCCAGAAACTTGAAAAAGGGAATAATGGATACCCTTTAGAATTGTAGAGTTGAAGTAAGGAAAAAGAAGAGGCCATGTGACATGTTCATCTTTGTTTTAATATATATTAATAGATTAATTTAAAGTCATAAACATATAAAATTAAATTATTTTTATCATCACCTAAGCTTTTATCCAAACTATATGGAGTCCACTCCTTCACTAATAGAATTTAGTAAAAATTTTATGATAGCTGCCAATCTAACACAACCCTCTTCCTTTTTCCCGTTTAGAAAAACGATGTAAGACAAGCTCATATTAATGGAGTTATAAAATTTATAACATTAAATGTAAAATAAAGATATATAGTATAAATGAGAAAGAAATTATCTAAGCCCAAATCCCACTTAATTCTACAATGGGATGAAATCCTAATACGCGTGATCAGGCAATATCTTAATTAATTAAATAGCAATTTTTAGATCTAATTCAATCCAAGTAATGCATGAATTTGACGATTAAATCTAATCCATTTCCATCCCAAAGCATAGGAATCCCAATTGGCTAGACACAAAATTATGTTCACTCATGATAGGTTTCTCATGTATGCTAAAGATTGGTGTGATCATTCATGATGTGTATGGGTGCAAATGGATCAGTTCATGATCGATTCGATTCGAGATCCGATACTATTACTTGAAAAAAATATAATAATAATAAAGAAAAAAATATTATATATTTTTATTATATAAATACATTATTAGGTCGGGCTTGGACTTGGGCCAAGATTTTTTGAGAAAGTACGAACCCTGCCCGAAAAAAGTCAGGGTCTGATGTTTTAGGCCCAAGCCCGAACCTACGAGCTTAATATCTTGCCCAAACCCGACTTAGATTGGGTTGGGCTGCATCGGCCCATCGGGCTACCCATCCCATGGGTATATCATTCCACTTAATCACAACTTCAGGTCAGGGTTGATTAAGTATTTGTTTGGGAGGGCTTTCGGGGCATGGCTTTTGGCATTTTGAACTGAATCCCACACGAAAATGCCAAAAGTTGCATTTGGTGAAAATCCGAAAGACGTGCCACTTAGGGGTAAGCATTTGATTTATTAAATTAAAAACTAAATCAAATAAATCAAAATTTTAAAGACCTAAATAAAAAATGAAAACTGAACTGAAACCGAATTACAAGAAAACTGAAATAATCGAAACCAAAATTTTGATTAAAAACCAAATTTAATTAATATATATGTAATATTATATATTATAACCTATAATATATATTATGAAATTGAATTTCATTATAATATATTATATATATTATATTAATATATAAATATATAGCATATTATATATTAAATGTCATATATTGTATATTATATATTACATATTATATAATAAATTTCAGTTAATTCAGTTTTTTCGATTAATGAATTAAACCAAAAAGCTAAATTCCTAAAAACCAAATTAATCGAAATGAATTATCTGAAAACCAAAAAAATATTAAACGAAAAATTTCGATTCTATAAATAATGCTCACCCCTAGTGCCACTACATCAAAAAACACAACTGTATTACGAAATTACTCTACCAGCGAGTCAGGGTCAAACTGGATTTCCTGCCAGCGCCGGTGGAGGAAATCTGGGAATTCACATCTGCGCTGCGTCCCATAGAGGGTGCCTCACAAGTGTAATCTGGGTTCTCTCTGGACCACAGGTGTTCAACCATTACGCCTCTGTCATCGCAATTCGCTTTTGAGACAGTTTGACGTAAAAGTCTTAACAAACGGGTTATAACTCGGATCTTTAAATCGCTAACCCAATGGGCAATAGCTTGTAGCCCTGTATTGTATGCACGGCCAATTGCTGTCAAATGGATTATTTTTTATATAAGTTAAAAGAAATCTTATAATCTTATAATTTTTTTCGTTTCATGCTTTTACCTTTATTGATTTAATTAATTACAATGATGCCGTAAAATAAAACAAAAAAATCATAATTTATTCTTTTTCCTTTTCTTCTTTAATAATGTTAAACATGTAATTATTTACAATCGTGTCATTGCTAATTATTTATAATAATATTGTAGGTACATGTTGGTCACAAAGACCTAGAGAGTGTCAAACCAACGCTACATGGATGCCTATGATGAATCCGTAACCCATCGCACATCTGTGATAAATTCATTGCAGATTTGTAACTGCGATGAACTCATGCCCAGGACAAGTTGCGATGAACTTCGACTAGCGCGGATTTGTTATAAAACTAAAACACACGTAGGTTTGTGATGAACCTCGAGCACATACGGATTTACGATGAACCCCAAACACATGCGGAGTTGCGATGAACCTAACACCATTATGAGAACTGCAAAATCACGGTAGATCGGAAATAAATGTTGGATACACGTGCATCTTTTAATTACTCATGCGGATACGTACGTGAAACGATGACATCAGCCACGCCATGTCAATATAACAAAGTCACATACGGGGAGAATCCAAAAGGGATAAGATTCTCTAATAATGATCCCTTAATAGTCAAACTAAAAGAAATATCTCATTTCCTAACAGAAAATATTCCCTTTCCTAACAGGAAATAACTTCTTTTTTAACTTCCTCTCTATAAAAGGGGGAGAGCAATCCTTCCCCAGCGGGAAAACAATAGAATCATAACTCTGACCTAGGGTTTCTGAGAAGGGGATTCTCCCTTCTCTCCTCTCTTCCTCACATCCCCTCTTTCGGAGACGGACCAACCTCCACCTTGCCATGGTACTTAAAGATGCCACTAAATTTTTATCTTTTTTTTTTGTTTTGTTAAAGGTTGTCTTTATCTCTCATTTTATTTACAAACAGGACATGTCGTGTGGGTCGTGCTAAGCCAGTCTGTGCTTACCTCTCCTGGTATACATTAGGGGGTTGGCCCAACACAACCCTTGGCACGAGCCTGCATAGCCCGTGTCGTGCCGCGGGCCAAGTCTTAGGCTAGGCCAACCATGAACCGGGTTAATCCATGTTTTTTTTTTTAATTTTGAAAAAAATGAAAAAAGTTAACATAAATTAAAAAAATAGATAAAAATTTTAAAAAAGATCTTAAACTTTTATTTTATATAAACTTTGATGTATACAATTGTTTATATATACAATAATAAAATGAAACAATATAATGAAATTGAAAATTAAAATTATATATTATATAATTATTGTATATAATATACGACCTAAGCCTACATGGGCCAAGTCTTAGGCCAGGCCGGGCCATGAACCGAGCTAAGCCATGTTTTTTAAAAATTTTGAAAAAATAATGAAAAATTTAGCATAAATTAAAAAAGATCTTAAAATTTTATTTTAGCCCGTGTTGTGCCACAGGCCAAGCTGGTCTACAAGCCAAGTCTTAGGCTAGGCCAGGCCACAAATCGGGCTAAGCCTGTTCATGGGCTTGATAGCCCAATAGTTCAGTCTGATCCATTAACAACACTAAATTAATTAATTAATTAATTTAAGATAGCCTTTACCAATCTTGTGTAGATAATACACAAAGTTCTATTTATTTATTTACTTATTTTACTAAATTATTTAATTAATTAATAATTTAATAATCTACTAAATTATTTATTATTACTTATTTATTCTCTCACTTAATTGTCTATTTATTTCATTTATTTTACTAAATTTATTTTATTTATTAAATTAAATTAGTTATTATTTAAATATTTACAATTATTCCACTATATTAAACAAAAATACAATGACAAAAGTCATCTCTTCCTCTTTCACTCTATTGCCTGATGATTGTAATTATTTATTGTTTTATTTTATTAAATTAAATATATTATTATTTATAAATTTTTATTTATTTTAAATAGATATTTTTTCAATAAAATTTTAATTAAAAA
Source organism: Nelumbo lutea (assembly GCF_056320005.1). Classification (NCBI taxonomy): domain Eukaryota; kingdom Viridiplantae; phylum Streptophyta; class Magnoliopsida; order Proteales; family Nelumbonaceae; genus Nelumbo; species Nelumbo lutea. The sequence goes on from NC_142688.1 coordinate 1,204,722, forward strand.
TTTTATCTTTCACAAAATTTATTACTATATATAATAATTTAGATTTGACAAGCCACTTAGTTGCATAAGCGGAATTAAAAAGTGATAACCTTGGCATTTATCAAAATTTACGGGGATTTTGATTGGTTAAACCTCTTCAGGTATCATACCTTTCTGGCGTCAAACGAAACAAAATCAATGCTGATGGAAAGTGGAGTGGAAACGATGAAGGAAAGCCAAATTGATTCTAACTTGCCTTACCCACATGTAATTGGCATCCTCGTAGCAGCTTTGTCATATCTCATACGTAGTTGACAACGGATCCTGATGAGTGCGGATTTGGCCCTCCAATAACCTCATGATACATGGCATTTCGAAATAGTTGGATGACACTCAAACGTCATCTAAGCAATGATTTAGAGTCTTAGATCATAGTTCATCTTCGTCCCGACCTTGGGACCTCGATCACAACTTAGATCGGCTTGCAACACCTTGTCCAGGGCCGATCCATAGCACCTCGTCACCGGCCGAAGTGACCTTGACGCGAAGCGCGACCTCTCTTAAGGGCTTAATGACCTAACTGAGGAGTAGGCAGTGACTTGCGAGATGTTCTCGCCGACAAATTCAACATGCATACCCCGACACTCCTAGGTTTCTCGGAAGTTGGCCCGCATACTGAATGTTCCGGAGGATGGTCAATGTGCATGGTGATTACCTCCGAGGATTTCAAACCGGTAAGGCACAACCTCCCAAAAATCTCGGATGCGATGCGTGAAGCCTATGCCAAACAATGCTTATATAAAGGCACCAACCCCAATGACACAGGATACGCATGATTATTTGCTCACTAGCTTATTAGCATACAAACTTCTAGCTCGCACAACCCAATACTGACTTAAGCATTGGAGCGATCCTGCCGACTTAACCACCCCGGGTTCTCTGATCCTCTGTCTTGCAGCTTGGTCTAGCTCGCTACCTGGCTAAGGTCCATGTTATCTTTCAACTAGGAACTTACAGATCGTGTACTATCAATTGACGCCGTTTATGGGAATTGCTACAAGAAGCTAAGTTCCCACCTTCTAAAAGTCTAAATCCTCATCTTCCAGAAAGCTAAGATCTCGCCTTTTGAAAATTAAGTTCTCACTCTCTAATTTCCATTTTTTTATGAACTAAAAAACAATTTTGAGCAACACCAACATCCATAACGAATATCATTTATTGGGGGGCAAGAACATTTGTGATGAACCTCAAGAACTCCCCTGTGACAATTAGACAAATTCAGGCCGAACCCAACATTCCCAGTGCATCAGATAAATACACCGCTACCACATGTGAACGCCCCTCTCCCTACGGTAGAGCCATCAATGGTTTCTGTCGGAATTGAAGCATGGCAGTTCTATGAGATCAAGCATGAATTTTTAGATCTGAGCATGGGAGAAGCCCAATGTAGACAGCAGCAGAACGAGCTCAACTCATCCTCAATAGCAATCAGCCAGGACGAGGCCTCATCAGCCCCGTTTCGCGAGGTCGCCTCTACAAGTCAAGCTCTTTGTGGCTCTTGCGGGAGCTAGCGGCCAATGGATTGCATGAACACCCTTGTAGGTTGAGCATTCCAAGGTTCCCGTGCGAGCTGGCAACCTAAAGTCAGTAGTGTTGCCCCCACAGGTCGAGCTCCCAATGGCTTCTTGTAGGAGTGGATGACTGGCATCATTAGAGGTTGATGCAGTGCAACCGTGACTCCAAACTGCCAACTCATGCTGATAACAACTTTATGTATCAAAACCCTCACGAGGGGGGCAGAACATGTACGTTGTGGTCTCGAAAGCACTCACCCAGGAAGATAATCCCACGGGATGATGTAGAAGTAGCCATATGAGAAGTTACTACAGAATGACCACCCGCTTAGGCAGAGAGGTAAGGCCGCACGTCAACTAAATAATAATATTATGGGGAGTGGACTATGAGTCGCTCTCAGAGCCCAAGGGCCACGACACCGAACAAATAGTGACCTCGGTGCTAACCATGAATAAGACCTAGTTGACTCTTCAGCATGGGCGGAATAAAAAAGCAGATCACGTTTAGCCCCATCGGTGTGCAGATAGGTCGGGTACATACCATTCCGCCTCAGCCTCATCGATGTGCTGAAGAAGAAAGAGAAAAAGAAGAGAAGGAAGGAAGACTAATTCAACACAAGAAAGAGAAACAAAGGAAAGACTAGTTTGCTTTCTACACCATGACAGACGCAAACTTGGCCGATCTCTTAACAGTAGGCCTCCACCTCGGTTTTAGTCTCCACATCAAACTCGCTGACTATTCTTTTGAGAACCAGCTCGTGGGACATTGCGTCAAAGTGTACCTAGGTGGAGTGACCTGATAAAGCATTCATACAGAACCCCTTCTTAAAGGACGGCATAATGAGTTTTGCTCTTGAGGTACTTAGTTGGATTGTAGAACCACTTGATGGTCGCATTCCTAATACGGTAGATGTCCTCGGGGTACCTATTCCACCTCTCCTCGAGCTGATGAATTTGCTCTTGTGCCCCGATAATCAAGACTGTGGGGTCCTATGTAAGGTTGCAAGCACTTGGACTCCTCCGACCTAAGGAGCAAATTGAATTAACGCCAATGACTATGAGCTCATCAAACAGTCATTCCGGGCCAAAGGAACAATCTACTCCCTTCGCCGAGCTGCCCTCAACTCGGGAGTCGGGGGCAATTGATGAGGGCGAATTTGGCCTTCCAATAACCTCATGACACATGGCATCCCAAAATAGTTGGATGACACATAGACGCCACCTAAGTGATGATTTAGAGTCTCAGATCGGAGTTCATCTTTGCCGACCTAGCGGCCTCGACCATAACTTAGGTCAACTTGTAGCACCTTGTCTAGGGCCGCCCTATAGAACCTCGTCAATGGTCAAAGTGACCTTGACGCGAGGCGCGTCCTCTCTCGAGGGCTTGCCGACCTAATTGAGGACCAGGCGGTGACCTACGAGATGTGCTCGTTGACAAATTCAGCATGCATACCTTAACACTTCGAGGTTTCTCGAAAGTTAGCCCACGTACCAAATGTTTAGGAGGATGGTCAACGTGCATAGCGGTTACCTTCAAAGATTTTAGACTGATAAGGCATGACCTCCCGGAAATCTCAGATATAGTGCGTGAAGCCTATGCCAAACAATGCATATATAAAAACATCAAAGCAACTTCACCGAATTAACCACCCGGATTCTCTTATCCTTTGTCTTCCAACTTGGTCCAAATCGCTACACGAGTAAGGTATATGTCATATTCGAGTAGCAACTTCCGGATCGTCGACTTTCAGATCCCATACCATACCCATTATCCACGTTTAAGTCACATTAGACTATCTGTCTCCTTCAAGTCCAACAGTTGAAAACCTTAAAACCCCTCTATTACTCCTTTCCTTGCAAAAATTCCACAAATCGATCGAACACCCAGATGAAACCATATTTGTTATTTCTTCTATGGTTTCTCTTGATCATCACCGGATTCTCCGCTTCAATTGGCGATTCCTCAATTTCGAAACCCTCATGGCCTCCCGTCTCGAATCTTAAAGGTAATATCACCATTTCTGAAACGACAGATCCCCTCATTTCGAATCTCGTCTTAAATGGGAATCTCAATCTCGAGCCTTTCCAGAGCTCCGACTCTCCATCGGGTAGAACTCTGTTGTCTCTTCCTCCATCGTAAGTTTCGTTCTCTAAAACTTTGGTTGTTGTTGTTTATTTATTTATTTATTTTTACAGATAATAGAAGAGGAGATCCAAATCTAGAGTTATTCTATGTTGTTATGATATGTGTTTGCCCGAAACATTGGTATTGAAATTCCTACACTTTACAGTGATAAACTTATTATGAACTCATTTTCCTTTGGATATGAAGTAGAAGTACACCTTTTTTTTTATACACAAATCAATTCGGCTGTATTATCTGATAGCTTGCATTCCAGGTCAGAGTTATCATACATGCTTGTAACTGTATATACCAAGTTCTTTGGGCTTTGGTGCAGTTTTGTAGAGCTTTTCGGTGTCAAATTGATACAAATGCTTAACAATATATTCTCACAAAAAAAAAAAAAAAAGAAAAGAAAAGAAAAGAGGAAGTTTCTTTTTCCTATGTTACCCTTGTTAGCTACCTTCTTTTTTCTTTGTTTTCTACAATTGTCTTCCATCTTATTTTCTAGAACTTGTTCGCATGATAGGGCCTGGAAGTTATTTCTGGTTCCTGCTTCCTACTGATGTATGGGTGAATTTATGTATTTGGTCCATTGATCTGCATAAATTTAATGATGATTTCTCAAAATTGCATATCAATTAACTTGATGTTCTCCCCCCCCACCCCACCCCAATTTGTTTTGTCAAATCAGAGAGGATGCTAAAGAACTTTTTGCCTCCATGGATGGTATGATTCATTTAGTTGACATCAAGTCCAGAAAAGTCCTCTGGTCAATCGATTTAGGACAGAGACTTTTTACCTATGGCATGGGTAAAGACATCTCTTCTGATGTTAAGGATGACTGGGAATTCTATGTGCACAGGTCATTCAGTAAACAGGTATGTCTTGAGCTAACACAACAAATTACTTTTATTTGATCAGAAATAGATATGTTTAGATTACCAAGGTCTGAGTGTAACGATGGTGGACTTCTTTTAGGCCTAACCGCCTAAGAGGTATCTTAGGCGAGTCCATGGTGCAGGAAGAAGTTGCTTTCTAGCCCTATTCTTACTTGATTCTATTTATCCTTTCTTTGTAAAGCTGCATTACTGTTTACTTTGTTATTTCATTTTTGCTCCAGAGATTGGAAGAAATTCTGAAAGTTACACCGCAATTTCTAGAGAATGGAGCAATATTAGTCGGGTCAAAGACAACTATTGTCTATGTTCTTGATGTCAAGACTGGGCAAATACTTGATAAAGTTGGTTCTCCAATGTTAGGGGTACCTGTTGATGATGAGCAGCATCCTTTATCCAAGAAAGATATTGATGCAGCTGAAGTGCTTCTTATCACCAGGACCGAATATGAATTTATGTCTCATGCTATAAAGTCAAATGAAGCTTTGTGGCTTATAGCCTCTTCCATTATTGAGGCTGGTCAAGTAAAAGTTAATATTGTCCCCAATCTTGAACTATTTGAGGTTGGTCATAAAGACAGAGCAGTGGCATCTCTACCCACTGATGCTGATTACACTGATAAGTTGAATGCTGTGGAACTTAGCACACCATCAAGAACTCATTATGAACACAGAATTCACACTCTGCCTGAAGGTGAAATGCTTTCTTTATTGCTTTCCCCGTCTCAGCTGTTGGGTGTTTCTTTCCAATCCAAAGTACTTTCTCTACCATCCCATCCCCCAGACAGGACACTTCCTTTTCCGGCTGCAAGTCATAATCCTTTACAGCGTATGTTTTACAAGGTATCTGAGGCACAGAAAGTTAGAAATCAAGAAACGATCTCTTCACTGACTTTTGAAAGTTTGAGAAGCATTCACTATACTGATAAAGCTACAATTGGTCTTGTATTATGTGTTGTGGGCATAGGCTTGCTCTTTTTCTTGTACCGCCATACTCTAGCAGTTACTAATGAAAGTAAATTGGGAAAGCAGTCAAATGAGTTTGAAGGGCAGATTGTAGTTCCCAAGAGGAAGAAAGCTCGGAAATCTGGACACAATAAGAACACTGCAAATATTATGACAAGTAATAGACATATGTCATCTGAGAGTGAAGATCAAGAAACCGATGGGCATTTACACTCGGGGAGAAATGAGAATCCATTATTGAATCTTATGGAACCTGTTGATAGTGGTCGCAGTGGACGTAGGATTGGCAAATTGTTAGTGTCCAATGTAGAAATTGCCAAGGGAAGCAATGGTACTGTTGTCTTTGAGGGAGTCTGTTATGGCCGTCCTGTTGCTATTAAACGCCTTCTACTGTCTCATCATGATGTGGCTTTTAAAGAGATTCAGAATCTTACTGAATCTGATTCACATCCAAACATAGTTCGACTTTACAGATATGAATGTGATGATAATTTTGTATATCTTGCACTAGAGCGATGCACTTGTAGCTTAAGTGATTTAATTCAGATGTACTCAGATTTTTCTCCCAATCAATTATTGATCAAAGACAAGGCTGCAGATCCTGGGAATCAGTATCATATTCAGTTGCATTCTCTGAATGGACTTAAGAATGATATTGAATTGTGGAAGGGGAATGGTTATCCTTCATCCCAGTTGTTAAAGCTTATGAGGTTGGTTCAACTTTCTTTTCTGCTACACATACATGTATGTAAGGAACATATTTGCCAGTTGAGTTGTTTAGAGAACTCTAAATGATTCTGCAGTTTTCTACGTGGTAAAGTTGCATGTTTTCCATCTTATCCTCTTGTCATGTGAGAAATTTCAGCTTGAAATCCCTTTCCAAACATCTAACCATTCTTGTTGGTTTTTGAATTAATAAATTGAAACTTTAAAACAGTGGATGGCTAATACTGGTCATGAGAAAATTCAGAAGACGGTGCCATATAGGTTGATGTGGATTGGGGGACTGAACATATGGCTAATCCAAAAGTATTCAATTCACCTGACTGATTGGATTGGTCATATCATCCCTCCACACGGTAAAAATAGTTTACTAATTGGGTCAAGTAGAGAATTTATACATGTATATATACTCATCCACTTTTCATGCACAGAATGCCAATGATTTTTGACCTTAGAATTCCTTAAGGCTATGTTTGGTTTGAAGGAAAATGTAGGGAAAGGAAGGGAAACCTTTTCAACCCTTGTATTGGTTTCCCTGTCTTTCCCCACCTTTTCCTTCAAACCAAACATAGCCTAATAGTCTGTGTTTGTTTTGACAATGCTTAGATCCATTAGATGTATCATCAGTGTGCATCGAACTATTACCAATTTGAATTCTATAATGTTTCTGGTTGAAAATAATTAAAAAGAAAAAAAAAAACATGTACATGTCTGTATCTGTTTTTTTTTTTTTTTTGGTTTTTTTTTTGGTGGTTACAGGGCTTGAAATGAAAAATGAGAAGCTGGTCAAAGAGGTATTTTGGTAATGTACATTCTAAGCAAATATATAGTTGTTTCATCCTTATGTTTTGCCTCTATTTGTAAAGGAAACTAGCATTAATTCATATGCATGTGCATGAGTAGGGATTGTTTATGCATGTATCTAACTTTTGCATTTTTCCATTTATGAAAGGGATATTGTATCTGGGCTAGCACATCTGCATGAATTGGGGATAATCCATAGGGACTTAAAACCTCAAAATGTGTTGATAATCAAGGTGAGATTTTTATATGCAAAACTTTCTGATATGGGGATCAGCAAACGCCTTCCTACCAACATGTCTTCCTTGGGTCATCAAGTTACTGGTAAGTACCTGTGGCTAGGCTTATTGTTGCCTTTATACATTTCAATATCATGGTATGTGGTAAACATGTGGTTTTGGGATTTGTGGCTCCTCATTTGATGAACAATTGAGAACCACTTTGTCAGAATTTGATTGTTTAGTGCATTGGATCAGATGGTGCTTTCTTTAATTTGGTTTAATTCTAACTGTTTTTTCTCCCACTTTTTTCTTTTCTTTTTTGGCGAGTGGATGGGGGGTAGACCTGTTCATGGGCCGGGTAGCCCGACGGCCCAGCCTGCCCGCACCCCAGTCGGGCTTGGACATGTAGTTAGGCCTGCGGGCCTGACCTCGGGCCCAAAACACCAAGCTCAATTGTATTTTGGGCTGGGCTTGGGATTTGTCAAAAAAGCCTGGCCTGAGCCCGGCCTGGCCTGGCTAATTTATATAATATAAAAAGGACTTGAATACTCTACACCACCATGCGCCTAAGTAAGTGCAATAAATAGTCAAATATAAGCCAGTCAAACTCTACGGGATGATCATGAAGTACAGCAAGCGATCAAACTCAATTCTGTATTCAGCAACCTTAACGCGCCTTTCTTTGTAGGCTGTGGTAGTTCGGGATGGCAGGCACCTGAACAACTTCTTCATAGACGTCAAACTCGTGCAGTAGATTTATTTAGTTTAGGTTGTGTCCTCTTTTATTGTGTCAGTGGAGGAAGACACCCATTTGGTGACCATCTTGAACGTGACATCAATATTGTGAAGAATAGGGTAGACCTTTTCCCTGTAGAGCATATACCAGAAGCTATGGATCTTTTCTCTCATTTACTCGACTTTGAGCCTGAGCTTAGGTAAGAGTAATTTCTTTGTAAGAATATGACAAGTGTTCATGCCATTCAATAGTTAGAATTATTAAGTGATAAGAACTGTGGAGTGGTAAGAAGGGGCTATTGCTTGGTCTAATAGTAAAATCCTGGACTGAGGAGTGTGAGAACTCAGGTTTGAGTCTGAGAGCACACTCTGCGAAAAAATGCCAAAGGTTAGGTCTGTATCCATTCAGTTCATCCCTCCCAAGACCCCAAATAACTTTGACCAACATGGGTAATGGCCTTCTTTTGGTTGATATCAGTATCCAATGTGTCCATTTTTGCTTCTTTAATTTCACTAATGAGCTTCTTCTTCCTTTTCCTTTTAAATGCTTGTGAATTTCTCAGGCCAAAGGCACTAGAAGTGTTGCACCATCCTGTCTTTTGGGATTCTGAGATGCGGCTTTTCTTTCTTCGAGATACTAGTGACAGGGTGGAATTAGAAGATAGGGCAAATGAATCTGATCTTTTAAAAGCGTTAGAAAGTATTGCTCCAGTGGCTTTAAATGGGAAATGGGATGAAAAGATGGAAGCAGCATTCATCAGAAACATTGGGCATTATAGGCGTTATAAGTTTGATAGTATTCGTGATTTATTGCGGGTCATACGAAACAAGTTGAATCATTACAGGGAACTTCCAAAAGAAATCCAGGTATTAATATGGACGTTTTCATGTTTTATTGTCCTTATAGGAAATGACAAGTGTTCACTTCAAATTGTATTGATTTTTAGTGTTTGTTCATTCATACTCACATTAGAACACAAGCATAAATAGAAGCTCTTTGCTAAACCTACAATTTACATATTTTAAGATAGGCCTTGCCTCCACTATTTGATTGGTTGAACTGTTTTAGAATGGTTAGGCCATATAAGCATAATTTTTTTTAAAATATCAAATGATTTTGACATTTACAGATTCAAGTTGTGCAACCTGTGCAAAAACAGAATCCATGGAAAACCATCTTTAATCGCAACGTACGATGAATCATGTGTCAAGCTTTTACATTTTAGCCTTTTATCTGATCTATTTTAAAACGGATGTTGATGTAACTTTTGCCAGTGATATTATTGCTTGAATTGTTGAATGTTTAAAGGCTATATACCTATGTTTGTTCATAACAAAGTCAGTTCTTTTTCTTTGTTTCATGTCATGTTAATTTTAATTTTCAATGACTTTTCTTAGGAAATTCTCGGGCCGATTCCTGAAGGATTTGACGGTTATTTCTCAGCTCGTTTTCCTAAACTCTTAATTGAAGTATACAAAGTCGTACACAGATACTGCAGAGAGGAGGAATGCTTCAGTAAGTACTTCAAAAGTAGCGTGTAGTTCTTTAAATGTTACAGAAGATGCAAAAGGAACCGTGCGACCATGTTTATTTATTGAGGTCAGACAAATGCCATATGTTGTAACCTGACTTGTCAAGGTTTTTTTTTTTTCCCCTTTAGAAGGCTGACTTGTTTATTTGTATGTATATTAACAAAATTCTTTGTATATCTAATATACAATTAAATACGTAAGAAATTACCATTCATTCACCATGTAAGAGGTTCTCTCCCTGTCTCTCTTTTTTGCAAGGGATCAGCCACATGGTGATTGGTGAACACTGAACAATGCTTTTACGCACTCATTACAAGGTATGGTTTTTAAAACGAACCTTAAACAGAACCGGTCAGGGGACCAGTTTCTGGTTAAGCGGTTCAACCGTCCGGGTCGAATGGTTCGACCTGTGATGTCATAAATAAAGTACAAATAAAAATATTTATAAATAATAAAAATAGCATAAAATTAAATAAAATACAGAAAATAAAACTATCTAAATAAAAAACAATACAGTACAAAATACATAGAAAATATAAAAATAAAATACAGAAAAATTCTAAAAAATATGGAAAAAACACAAAAAATACAGAAAAACGGAAAAATAAAACAGAAAATTGCACAAAAACAGAAAAGAAAAACTCTAGAATGTTAAATCCTAGAATGCAAAAATCCTTGACCTAAAATCAAGATTCACAAGGATAGATTCTCTTGGCACCAAAATAAAAGGGGAGAAATAGGAGCATTCACTCTAGAATGTTAGATTGATATGCAAGCAAGATTGATCTGTAAAAGACTATACATTAATTTTACCTAATTGATCAAAAAATTACATTAATTTGTACTTAAGCACTATGCCAAATGCTAATCCCTAAGCTTCAAACAAGCAAAAGCTTCAAAATTTTGTTTTTTCTTCAATTTCTGAGAATTTCTTTAGAACTGTTCCTAGGTGTCAAAAACACTCACAATCAATCTCCAAATCTTTAGAACTGTCTGCCATTGCAAGTCAGTCACCGCTGCAAACTCGCCTGCCGCAAAGCTTGGAAGTGTTGCAAATTGCAAAAAAACGTTGGTCACCACTATAAACACGTCGTCGCCGGTTGCTGTTAATCGCAGTTGGTTGGTGTTTGTTGTTGTCGAACGCTAGAGGTGCTAGCTGCTGTTGCAAACTCGCCTGCTACAAGGCCTGGAAGTGCTGCAAATTGCAAAAAACGTTGGCCGCCACTACAAACTCGTCGTCGCAAGTCGCCGTTAATTGCCATCGGTCGGTGTGTGTCACCGTCGAACGTTGGAGGTACTGGCCACCGCAGGTGGTCGGTTGGGTGTGAGGGCTGAGAGGAGGGAAGAACGAAGGGTTAGAACAAAAATGGGGTTCTAACCCTACATTCGATTAATTGATTTGGGATGGGGATATTAAAGTAATTTTACTTTTTGTTTTTTTTTTTTATTTATAACAGTGAAAATAAAAATGAGAACCCGCAAACCGCTGCTTGGGTCAAACGGTTTAGTGGTTTTCTGACCTTTTTCAACGTTTTTTAGAGATTTCCGGTTTTTATAATAACCGAACCTTGGGGCCTGACCGGTTATCGGTTTTGAAAACCATGTTACAAGGGGTCGTGTTGGAGCAGTCATGCTAAATAGAAAGTGTGAGCTGCCCTATTAATCGCTCGTTGGCCAAGCAAAAATTTTGATCTCTACCATACCCATGTGTATCCAAAATTCATCCATATTCACATCTATGTCAGATCTGTACTCAGCCAACTCATAGTATGTGCCAACCTGATCCGGACTGATGGATGTGATTTCCTTCAAATAACATAATTATTTGCATTTCTAATTAAACTACTCTCCATGCATGCAAGCTTTTATACCACATCTTTATAAACGGTAGCTCCTTTATCAGTTGATACCCATAGGCTCTCCACCCAAGTCTCACCTAGGAGTACAATTTGGGTCAGGTTGGATTGAGAATTTGTCAAATTTTCAATGGACCCAAATTATACCCCGTCTATTATACAATTGAATTTCTTCTAATTAAACAACCCGACTTGCAGCCCTCACCCTTCCCTCCCTCTTCATCCACATTTGCTCTAAATCATATTCCCACACTATGGACTTCCATAGTTGGGTACCTTGCCAGCATCAACACTTAATTTACGGTAAATGCATATAGATTGAAGAATGAAGGGAACTTCTAGGAGGCACAAAGATGGGGTAGGAGGATGTGAACAAAATTTTGTGTGCATGTTATGAGTAAGATTAGGGGTGCAAATGGATCAGATCATGATCCGATCTAAGATCCTCCTATTTTATTGAATTCACATCTTCTTAGTTCGGATTTTTGGATCAGATAATAGGATCTGATCTGATATATATAAGTTAAATATAACACA